>NW_017279855.1:70823-72125 GCF_001594065.2 Cyphomyrmex costatus
GGTAAAAATGTAGATTAGGGGAGCCTCCTCCAATGACCTTGACCTTGACATATGTTGTCAAGGTCATGATCCTGAGTGACCTTGAGGAAGTTTTAACCGTCGGACCTAACTCGTTAAAAAGTTATTAACAAAAAAAGTTTCAAAATTAACGTATTATTTCTGCTATACATGTATGATATGAAGTACTATTTTACACCTTTCCTTGTTCAGAAACGTTGAACTTTCCACGCGAAATAACTTTCACCCCCCCCTTCCCCTGCACAGGGGCACACGACTTCTACGATTGTACTGTTGCTATGATAGTACTGTCGGGGCAGACCTCTGTGACGGTGTGGGTGCGGGGGGGTGGCCGAAGGCCACCTCCTTGCACCCGCCCGTGTGTGTGTGTGTGTGTGTTCCATTCGTTATATAACGATTATGAGTCTATTACTTGATATTTTACACACACACACACACGCGGGCGGGGGGGTGAAAGTTATTTCGCGTGGAAAGTTTAACATTTCTGAACAGGGAAAGGTGTAGAATAGTGATTCATAAATGGTAAGAAGTGTACCTCTTGTATTCATTTTGATTGCATTTATTCTTGGTCTGTTATATTGTGTGTGTGCATGCGTGTAAAAATAGTACTTGTTATAATACATATATGGCAGAAATGATACATTAATATGTATAATTTTCCAGAAATGATACGTTAATTTTGAAACTTTTTTTATTAATAACTTTTTAACGAGTTAGGTCCGACGGTTAAAACTTCCTCAAGGTCACTCAGGGTAATGACCTTGACAACATATGTCAAGGTCATTGGGGGAGGCTCCCCTAATCTACATTTTTACCAAAATCTAATTACAGAGCACATAAGAATAATATACAGGGTGTCCAAAAAGTATGGAAACCATCGAATATCTCGAGAAATACACATGGAATCAAAAAAGTAAAAATACACGTGTTCAATGGTTTCAAAAGAGCTATCCAGTGACACCCAACACAACCCCCCACCCCCACCCGCTGGGGGTGATAGAGGGGGTAACTTAAAAATTTTAAATGGGAACCCCCAATTTTTATTGCAGATTTCTCTTCTTCAGAAAAAGTTACGTAACTTTTACCTATAATTATAATTATTTTTGTTGACAGATGGCGCTGTAAAAAAGGTAATTTGTTTTTTCAATTGTTTCAAACACAAATTCTAATCTCCGATCGAAGTCATCTTCCGAAAGTTCTTGAACATATTTTATCTTATATGGATGGAAGTTATTTGCTTTTAATACATGATGGACAGGCGATTTGCCGATACCAGTGGCTTGC
>NW_017279855.1:75688-77413 GCF_001594065.2 Cyphomyrmex costatus
TCATCCCCTCCATCAATAATAAATAGAAGGATAAATATACATATATGTGTAAGGAAGAAGGAAAAAGTGATTGATTCCGCTTCAGGGTATAACCTTGTTACAGTTAACAGAGTCAGTTTAGTCGGAATAAATAAATTAATCCTAATTTTATGAAATAAACTTCTTCAAGATTGCCGTTATGTGTATAAGAATACAGTGCAATCCCTTACAGAAATTTCATGATAATCAGTGCAAACTAATACCTATTTCATACCTATGCAAACTAATGTTTTCAGTCGCATTAGGCGCATTAGGCTTTTTGCCACATAAATAACATATCTTGACCATTTTGCCTGTGTACAACAGCACACATCTAAAGGTGCTTTTTCATGCGCAGCACGCTGCAGCAGCAATTCGTTACTATTGGTTAAGAATTTTATGTAAGCTAGATGACGCACTTCCGGCGCAAAATACATTTTGCCGCAGTTCGTTGAAGTTGAACCGAACGAACAGCAAGCAGCAAGCGGCAAAATCGAGGCAATATTATTTATTGCAATAAATATTAGGAAAATTAACGAAGAATGGCTTCGGATAAGGTACGAATGTTTGTAAATTAGGTCATTTTATACTTTACACTTTACTTTTTCAAATTTGTGGTAAAGTATAAAATGATCTAATTTACAAACATGTATCCGTATCTTGTCCGAAGCTATTTTTCATTTATTTTCCTAATATTTATTGCAATAAATAATATTTTTATAATGAAACGACGGACATATTGTACGCTTTCTCGATTTGCCGCTTGCTGCTTGCTGTTCGTTCGGTTCAACTTCAACGAACTGCGGCAAAATGTATTTGCGCCGGAAGTACGTCATCTAGCTTACATAAAATTCTTAACCAATAGTAACGAATTGCTGCTGTAGCGTGCTGCGCATGAAAAAGTACCTTAATAAGCATAACGAGCATAACCTGTTCGCGTCATCTCACTGATCGCACTCTATTTTCCTATTGGCGGATGCAATCAATCCAACGCATGCGCACAACACTCAAAGTACTCTTAGAAAGAGAGGGAAATATATATTCCCGCACCGTGGTTCTGGGACCGCTTCCTCTCACTCCCTCTTATAGGCACTAGCCATAAATATTACATATATGGGCTCGGCTACCGATATAAGGGATAAAAGGACGTTCCATATGACATATATGTTTAAATAAATTTTTGGAATCGTATATTTTTCCCATTAATCCACAATGGCATAAATTATGTCAAAATGCGATAGTTTACAAGATATTAATTGTTTTCGATTTTCCGTGCAGGTCATGTACCCCATTCGTAAATATCATGTTTGAGAACGCAGCGTGGTCTCGAGCGTAAGGTGCGAGGTTGTGGTGCTGTAGGTCCTGTGTTCAAATCTCTATCGTTTTTTTTCTCTTTTTTTGCCATAATTTTTTGAAAATAAGTAATGTCATTATATATAATTATCAAAATCATACATGTATGCTTTTAAAATTTTTTTAAAAAGTATTTATATTTTGTCCAATTCTCAAATGATTTCTTATGTCTATTGAATAAAATGATTCGGTAATTTCCTTATAGCTACTGCATAAAATTTTAAAAGCATACATGTATGATTTTGATAATTATATATTAGGCAGATAAATAATGACCTCTTATTTTCAAAAAAATTATGGCAAAAAAAGAGAAAAAAACGATACAGATTTGAACACGCGACCTACAGCACCACA
>NW_017279855.1:77876-79526 GCF_001594065.2 Cyphomyrmex costatus
TTTTTTGATAAGATCAATAGTTTTCGAGATAGAAAATGTCAGAGCTTGAAAAATGACTAGATTTACGATTTTTGTTCTCACGAACTAATTATCCAATCAGCACGAATAAAAAACGAAAATGTTCGGCCAATCTTAAACTTTAATGAGAATTTTTTTAATTTTAATCCGTACTGTTATTGACAGTCAAAACTTTATTAGAATGAAGCTCAGAATACCCGTCCGCGGCGCTACGTTGCCACGTAGGCGCGCCGACCATGTTGCCATGCTGTGTCGACTTGCGAATCCTGCAATACTATGAATCGCGTTGAGACTGCAGACGGCTCCACGCGCCGCGGATGAGCATTCAGAGCTTCATTCAAATAAAGTTTTGACTGTCAATAACAGTACGGATTAAAATAAAAAAAATTCTCGTTATAGTTTAAGATTGGCCGAATATTTTCATTTTTTATTCATACTGATTGGATAATTAGTTCGTGAGAACAAAAATCGTAAATCTAGTCATTTTTCAAGCTCTGACATTTTCTATCTCGAAAATTATTGATTTTATCAAAAAAGTCTAAGAGACAAAAAATGTTCAGTATGATCCAATTTAGCGTACAGAATTTTTTCGGAATTTTTGTTCAAAGTTTAGACTTTTTAAACAAAAAATTGTTTGTAACTTTTTAATGACCACTTCAACAAAGAAAGTGTATGTACATGATTTTTCGCAGAATAATATAAGGAATCGAGTCTAACCGTTTTCAGTCGCTAAAACGTTGGATCTAGATTTTAAAAAATCAAAACTTTGAACAAAAATTCCGAAAAAATTCTGTACGCTAAATTGGATCAAACTGAACATTTTTTTGTCTCTTAGACTTTTTTGATAAAATCAATAATTTTCGAGATAGAAAATGTCAGAGCTTGAAAAATGACTAGATTTACGATTTTTGTTCTCATGAACTAATTATCCAATCAGCACGAATAAAAAACGAAAATGTTCGGCCAATCTTAAACTTTAATGAGAATTTTTTTTATTTTAATCCGTACTGTTGTTGATAGTCAAAACTTTATTTGAATGAAGCTCTGAATGCTCGTCCGCAGCGCGTGAGCGGTCTCTAGTCTCAACGCGATTCATAACATCGCAGGTCGACACAGCATGACAACATTGGCAACATGCTCGGCGCGCCGACGTGGCAACGTAGCGTCGAGATCGCTCACGCGCTGTTGCCTATCAGCTGATCGGAGTGCCTGGATCCAGAATCCAGTGCATCTGTGACAGCATGTGACTGCGTTTGACAGCTTGGACGGGGCGGCCCGTTCATCGAGCTATTAGCGTGCACCTACTATACTGGACAGTAGTAGGCGGATGTGCGTATTCGGTAATTTTTAGAATATCTATGCTCCGTTGCCATAGTGTGGTATAACCTATAATACCAGAAGCGTCTAATTTGACGGTACTGGTTTGTAATATGTACCATATGCATGTATAAAAGTAGTGTGTTGTAAATGTCAGAAGCGTCTATTTTGACGGTACTGATTTGTATAGTCATATGCATGTATAAAAGTAGTTTGTTGTAAATATCAGAAGCGTCTATTTTGACGGTACTGATTTGTATAGTCATATGCATGTATAAAAGTAGTTTGTTGTAAATGTCAGAAGCGTCTATTTTG
>NW_017279855.1:80205-83693 GCF_001594065.2 Cyphomyrmex costatus
CACACACACACACACACACACACACACACACACACACACGAAACGTACTGATATATAATAGATGTTCTAATTAAAGTTTTACATCCTTTATTTAGTCCGATTATTAACCAGATTTTCTTATATATCAATTTAAAAAATTTGTTGTACAAGAGAGTGGTATTGTTTTTATTAACAATCAAATTTCTCACAGACTTTAGAGTAAAACCGACACATTAATTAAAACAAAATAGTATGTGTGTGTGTGTGTGTGTGTGTGTGTGTGTGTGTGTGTGTGCGTGCGTGCGTGCGTGCGTGCAGCGTGCGTGCGTGCGTGCGTGCGTGCGTGTGTGTGTGTGTGTGACAACACGATTATAATAGTCGAAGCAGAAGTTTTCGCTGCTCGACATTTGCTCGCGTTGCATACTCCAACTCACTCGGATGTCCGTATTCAATACGCGCTTACAATGATGTTAGCGCTGTAATATGCTATAGTATATTTCACGTATACTATAGAATTTCAAAGATAAAAACGCGTTTTTATCAATAAAAACACGTACTGAATACGGAATGAGTAGGAGCTATCATATGATTGCATATGATAGATGTAAACAGCACGCGGTCAGCGGCGGCGTACGGCCAGCGGCGGCTCGGGGCCAGCGGCGGCGCGCGGCAGGCAGAGGGCGTAAGTGAACGGTCACAAATCTATTATGCCGACCTCGATCAAGTTCGGCCGTCGCTTTAGGATCCCCTTAAGGGGATGCTGGAGCCGCCTGTATTACCGATAAAACGATCATTTTTGACATTTCTGTTGCTATTTAATTTCTTCGTAATAGTTTCGCAGAATAAAAATTCTTCTCCACGATTTAAATATTCAGGTTAATGTACCATATATACCTGCTCCTTGGTATTTTGTATAATATCTATAAAACTGGAAAAAGTATAAAATCATAGATTTCTTTATCCATTTAACCTCAGTATGGCGACCACCAATGCTGACGATAAAAATGGATAAAGAAATCTGTAATTTCATATTTTTTCCAGCTTTAGACACAATATAGACCAGGGGCAGACATTAGCATGAATATTTAAATCATGAAAAAAGAATTTTTATTCTGCGAAACTATTATGAAGAAATTAGACAGAAACGGAAATGTCAAAAGCGCTAATCTTATCGATAATATAGGCGGGTCCAGCATCACCTTAATGGGATATCATTTAGTACATGAAAGTACATATAATAGAATTTTATCTTTAAAATGCTTTTTAATCATTTTTCGCTGAGTTATTTCAAATTTAAGATACCGCTGTTATTAATTAAAATTATGCTTGTAATTTTTCTCAATATGAACTGCATGGAGTTTGATTGGTTGAAACACCACATTGCGCGAGAGTGCGTGCGTGCGTGAGTACGTGTATCGTCTGTGTGTCGTAGCCGTCGTCGCATTATCCAGAATCAACGATGTGGACGTGACAGGAATCTGATCCTCTGTGTGTGTGTGTGTGTGTGTGTGTGTGTGTGTGCGCGCGCGCGCGCGCGCTTGCTAAGGTAATGACAGCCGCAGTATCTTAAATTTAGAATAACTCAGCGAAAAATGATTGTATCGAGGTCGGTAAAAAACCATTTTAAGATAAAGTTCTATCTCTATGTATACTTTCACGTGCATGTTGTCCTATTAAGCGGCGACACCCAATTCACACCATGCATTGTCGCAAAGTTGGATCTTTGATTATTAATTTTGCATTACTATTGTTTCTTTGTAATAACAGTAATGCAAAATCATCCGCCATTTTGATAATAATGGCGTAGTACAATTTCCAAATAATCTTAAAGTGGATATTTCAAACTTCATTTTGCTTTTTTAAACATACTTTTATTTTTATTATTAGTGTTTCACTAAGACAAGATTTCTTGTATTGAAGAACATTTCTTGTTTTGTCCTGATTTTCAAGATAAGGAATTACGTTTTTCTTGTCTTGATCTCAAGAAACTTGAAAATTTCTTGAAATTTTTTGTTTTTTAAATAGGGCCTAAAAAACAATTAAACATAAAAACAAACAAAACATAAAACATTAAGAGGATCCTAAAGACAATTAATCATATTGGAAATAGCACTTACACACAGACGATTACGTGTCATTGACACATCACTACATGAATACCTTACTCACGCACGCCATACATATACATAGATTTTTATATTGTAATTAAGTTTTAATTAGACATCTAAATCTAATTTTAAGGGGATCCTTAAGCCTCCTGTATTACCGACTAAATCGTATAATTTTTGTATCGTAAATACTTTTTTTGTCATTCACAGATTCGAAAATCGCTTTTACAGAATTAAAGTATACGCATTAATACGTGCCTGTGAGGTAGAATCTATGCTGAAAATGATAAAAAATTTCAAAATTGAGTTCTTCTTTACCATTTTTTAGGCCAATATGGCGCTCCAGAGCTGTCACGTCGTTGCACGTCATAACAATATTTGTTTTATATAAAAATTGCGCAATCTGTACTTAAGAAATAGTAGTCCACAGGCATGTAGTTTGCATGAAGAAACAACGTGGAGTTCTTAAAATTAGATTTAGATGTCTAATTAAAACATAATTACGATACAAAAATCTACGTTTATGTATGGTGTGCGTATGAGTAAAATATTAATGTAGTGATGTGTCAATCACACGTAATCATCTGTGTGTATGTTGAGTACGCGCCAAAAGGATAACCAGAGGCGCGCGCCCTCCTCGCTGAATCCACGTACTACCGAGCGCACTTACTCTTTACATACATTCACACTCTCAGGCTTCAGCACTGAGCACGAGAAAGTTCCGCAAGATTTATATTTTTGCTCTTAAAAGACGTGTACGTTTAAAAGCGGCTCGTAATAAATATTGTATCTTGATATATTTGTCTGTGCATCGCCTTTATTCCCCGTCTCAAAATAATCGGCTGCAACATTCTAGCGACCGTGACAGGACTTCCGATTTCCGTTGCTAGCCATTGTACAGTGACAAGAGACATTGGGAAGTGATCAGATATGATGGATAAAATAAGGCTAACGTAAAAGATAACGCGATCCACATTTTCGAGGGCATATCAGGAGACGCGGTAGCGTCTCCGGCCATGTTCAAAAACTGTGAGACTCTACAAGTCTCTTATCCCGAGCCATCAAAGTCCATTTTTGGGAGGTGCATAACTATTAAAATATAAAAATTTTTGAATCAAACTTTATATGTCCTGAAAGGCGGCATCACCACGAGTAATTTGAGCCGAAAAAATTTTAAATCAGTCAAGCCGTTCTGGAGATATAAGCGGTCGAAAAGTGGTGATTTTAATGAAAAATTAAGAAACGTCTCCTTCTTCTCCTTTTTCTCCTTCTCCTTCTTCTCCTTCTTCTCTGTCCGCATTTTTAAACTTTTTAAACTTTTCAACATCCTCTCTCACCTTTCACTCGCATCTCCACCATTTTTGGCCCAAGGGCCCCCTCCCCCACCACCCACTCCCGCCA
>NW_017279855.1:84110-85271 GCF_001594065.2 Cyphomyrmex costatus
CCACCCACCCCCACCGCCACTCTCTTCCGTCGTATTTCACTATCTTTCGTTGTTACAACTTTTTAACATCCTCTCTCACCTTCCACTTGCACCTCTACCATCTTCGACCCTCTGGACATTCTCCCCCGCCCTTACCCCTACACCCGCCACCCACTCCCACCGCCCCTCTCTTTCGCCATAATTCACTCTTTTTCGTTATTACAACTTTTTAACATCCTCTCTCACCTTTCACTCGCGCCTCTACCATCTTCGGCCCACCGGACCTCCTCCACTCGCCCCTTCCCCTTTCCCTCCTCCCACCCTCACCACCCTTCTTTTGCGCCGTATTTTGTTACAACTTTTTAACATACGTATTAAATAAAACTATTATTTTAAATACTACCGACTGCTGACCGATATGACGTATATTTAAAACTATCACAGTACTATCACGAGTCAAATTGTAATAATATATTATCACGAAAAGTAACTGATTATTAATTATTAAAGTTGCCAGTACAAAGTGAACATACGTAAAGTGTGTGTCTTTCGTCCGATTTTCGAATCGCCGCCGCTTTCCGCTGTACCCCTCATTAAATATTTAGAAGTAGAAGTAATATATCTCTAAAGCGTACATTCTCATATGAACTCGACTCTGAATGATAAAATTATTATTATTTTAAATACTACCGATTGCTGACCGATATGACATATACGCGTTTCCTGATATTAAAAAAAACTGTCGCAGTACTGTCACGAGTTAAATTGTAATATATTACCACGAAAAGTAACTGATTATTAATTATTAAAGTTGCCATCGCCTCCGCTTTCCGCTGTACATATGTATATATATATTTGAAATATATATTTTAAATAAAATTATTTTAAATATTTCCGATTGCTGACTGGTATCACGAATTTAAAAATAAGAAACATATTATAAAATAAATTTTGATAAAAATTTCCTTTTTTACTAAAAACATCTGCTTTAAATAATTCAATTTCTTAAAAATGGAAGTTATAAAGAACGTTTAATTCTTTAAAGAATTAAATTTAAAGAATTAATTACATAACTGGTACTGTACCCTTCGTTTTTTAAATAGTTTTTTATAGGATATAGTAATTTGACTTTAAATTATTTAAAACAGAGTGAAATCTAACCAATTAGTATTTTATCGTTTG
>NW_017279855.1:86613-119937 GCF_001594065.2 Cyphomyrmex costatus
ATATATATGGGTCATTCCACCAAATAAAATCATTTTTACGGGGCGACCCCCGCCGATTTTTTTTAAACTTCGTAAATATCTTCTGTACATTATAAAAAAAATTTCCTGAAAGTTTGGGCCCTTATTAGACAGCCATTTTGAAATTATGATTTTTTGAATTTTTGAAAGAATTTTTATTTCAACTTTTTCATTAATTTTTTTGACGTAGAAAATTTTTTTATAACAATTGGAAAAAGATAGCTTTTTGTAGGAAAAATTCTCAGCTTTTCAATGAAAATATTCATTTTTTGTCATACGCAACAGAAGACCCTTTAAAATTCAATTAAAGTGAAAAAACCGATTTTTCTCACTGTGCGGCGTGTGTTATATCAAATTTGAAATTTTTTTCTGAAAGCTGAGAGTTTTTCCTACAAAATATGTCATTTTCACGATGTGCATATTTTTTGTTTAATCACAATTAAATGAAATGTCAACTTTTTACAATTAAAAAACTTTTATTTTTGAACTTTTTTCGGATGTTGATACAGTTTTGATGTAAGCATATCCTATGTCATCATTTATAGGCAAGAAAGTGTGCAAAGTTTGTGTGCCCTTTACTATTTTTGATTGAGAATATCGTGCGTCTAACAAATTTTTTTTGTTTAAATAATCTTCATTTGTAATAAAAGTAAAATTAACGCCTGTGAAATTCTTAGTAGCCCAAGTGTACAAATCTTGCAGGTTCAGTAAAACGGCTTGCTGCTAGAGCTTCATTACAAATGGATACTAAAAAACACATACTCACACCGCAAGATTTGTACAAGATAAATTCCATTATTTAGTACAGTCTACTATAAAGGACTCGCGTGCGTATGAAGTTGTTAATAGCTTCCCTTTCACAGCAGGTAATTATGAGAAAGCCATACAAAGTCTCGAATCTCGATTTGGAAAAAAGGATTTATTGATTGAATTTTATGTGCGCGAACTCTTAAAGTTAGTCTTAAATAAAGGTAAAAATGTGTCGCTTGTCTCAATCTATGACAAGTTAGAACACATATGCGAGCGCTCGAGACCTTGGGGGTAACAACAGATATGTGCGCAGCTATGTTATTCCCCTTGGTAGAATCTTCCCTGCCAGAAAAGACATTGCGAATATGGCAACAAACAATGACTTCGTCAATTCCTCAAGGCGACGTATCTGTTGTGACTCTTAATGCAAAAGACCGTCTCACTAATTTAATGGCTTTTCTAGGAAGGGAGGTTGAAAATGAAGAGCGCATACAGATGGTCAAAACGTGCTTCGAAAACAGCGACGCACAGTGGTCCGGATCATACTGATATGCGCGCATGAGATTAAAAAACTTATCATGATAAATCATAATATTATTATAATATTCCTTCAGAAAACATTCTGAGAGAATTAATAGGTACATTCGAGCTCTTAAATCCCCCCCCTTTCTATTAAAAAATATATGGAATCATGCGTGTTGTATTTGTGAATGATTTTATGTGATTTCTCAAGCGCATATGAGACCCGATTTTTCAATTAATCCACTGGTAATGGTCGCAATGAATAAATGTGTCAGAATAAACAAAGTAAGTATTTTACTTTTATGCAAAAATAATTCATTATTTTTATTATATAAGTGTAAATATAAAATATTTAATGTAAAACATTTTGTTATGCTAATTTACATTTTTTTAAATGATGTAACTTTTTAGGTTCACGATTAGGGTTACGATGAATTAAATTTTATAATATAATATGAAATTTGAACAATTAATCCCCGCAAAATTGAACTGCAACTTTTTGCAACTTTCGGCGTAATAAATCAGAGTTCGAATCTCGCGTTTCAAGCGCTTATTAGATAAAGCAGTTGATTTTACAATGCGGTTTTTATACAAAAGTTTCTTACTTTCGACAAGAAGTTCGGAGGGAATTCAAAAAATTGAAATTTACGTTAAGAAACATCTTGGCGACATACCGGATTATTGTGACATTTCCATCCACGCGCGCGAGCGATATTTAGTCCCATGCGCGCATATCAGCCTGATCCGGACCACTGTGCGACGTCCAGACCAAAGATAAAAGTAAAAGAAAACCGAAGAATGAATCAGCTCGAGATTCAGATGTCGCCACGGCAGCTGATTTGTTAACTGTGAAGGAAACAAAGCTACAATGTTTGTTTTGTGAAAAGAATCACGACAGTTCGCGCTGCGAAAAGGCAAGAAGCATGAATATGGACGAGAGGACGAAGGTCGTAAAAGAAAGAAAAGGCTGCTTCAAATGTTTAAAGGTGGGACATATCTACTTAAAATGTCGCAGTAAAGAAAGATGCCCTTGGTGCGGAAAAAGACATTCCCTCTTGGTATGTAGAAATTTATCTAATAAAAGCGAGTCAAAACAGGTCAATGAGAAAAAACCTATCGACTCAGATTTCAATGAGGGCAACAGTTGTCTCGCTAACATTTCGTCAAGTACTAAAATCTTTTTGCCAATATTAAAGGTTAAGATAAGTGGTCCGAAGGGTAAGGTAGACGTCCGAGCTGTCATAGATACCGGCTCACATCGATCTTATATTTTAGAAGGAATAACGAAGACTCTAGGATACGAAGTTGTAGGCGAACAGACAATGATACATTTGCTGTTTGGCGGAAGCAAAACCAAACCCCAGAGACACAAGGCTTGTCGAATTTATGTCACCAACTTAGATGGCACATACAAATGCGACTTCGTGGCTTTACAACAGAGTGTCATTTGCCAAGATACACCCAGGATGAGTAGCGGACCATGGATAGATATGCTTAAAAGAAAAGATATACATCTACATGATACTGGCGAAGATGAAGCACCCATTGTTGATAGAAGCTGATATTGCCGGTAAAATACTTACTGGAAAGGTACTTCAAATTGATCAAGGAATAACGGCTTTGGAAACCAAACTTGGTTGGACTTTTTTGGGCAGAGAATTTGATGATAACAGCGAGTCAGATGCAGCTTTAATAGTTATGTCCATGCTCTCTCAAGAAGCAAATGTGTCGGACTTATGGAGACTTGACACACTGGGCATCACTGATCCAATAGAAAGCATTACAAAAGAGGCCCGTCTGACTGAAATTAAATAACTGTTTCAAGAAACAACCAGGGTCAACGAGGAAGGTCGTTACGAAGTTCTTCTACCATGGAAGGAAAATCATCCACCTTTACAAGATAACAGAGATGTTGCGGAGAAGAGACTAAAAGCAGTCACCAAAAAACTAAGACATGAAGATTTGTTTGAAGATTATAACACAGTCTTAAACAATTGGCTTGCCGAAGGTATCATCGAGAGAGTGCCTACACACGAAGTCTTAAAGAAAAGCTATTACCTGCCACACAGACCAGTTGTTAAGAAGGAAGGAACTACCAGGATCCGACCGGTTTTTGATGCCTCAGCAAAGACTAAGAATTCACCTTCACTCAACCAATGCTTAGAAACCGGCCCTAACCTCATTGAACATATCCCGGCGCTGTTACATCGGTTTCGAGAAAGAAAGATAGGAGTGACCGCAGACATTACAAAAGCGTTCTTGCAAATTAACATCTCCTCGTCGGATCGGGATGTGTTGAAATTCTTGTGGTGGAGTGCGAATGGAGAATTGGAGACTTACCGTCATCGGCGAGTAGTATTCGGCGTAACAAGCAGCCCATATCTTCTAGGAGTCACTATCGATATGCATATCAAGCGGGCTCTACAGGCTAATGTTCCGCCATGCCACAAATCGATTTACGAAAAATTAGCAAAGTCTTTCAATGTCGATGATTGTGTTACTAGCGTTGATTCTCATTCTGATTTCGAGATTTTTCAGAAAGAAGCCAGTTTCCTACTGAATCAGGCAAAATTCGATTTGAGAGGATGGAAGTGTACAGGAATGAACTCAGAGAATCGGACAACCATACTCGGACTCGTTTGGGACACTAAAGGTGATACGCTCTCATTTTCCTTCACGTCCGATCCCTGAAAAGATAACGAAGAGAGAAGTACTATCACGAGTACACCAAGTGTTCGATCCTCTCGGATTCGTCAGTCCAGTGCTCTTGAAGCCGAAGTTAATGTTGCAACGTCTCTGGAGTCAAGATATGGACTGGGACACTGAAATCGATTCCGACAGCAAAGACGAATTTATAGAATGGACGCAACAACTGGATCTTCTACATATGTTGAAATTCACTCGATGGATTTTTGGAGAGAAAAGAGATACCGAATCATTATCCTTTCATGTCTTTGTGGACGCTAGCAAAGACGCTTACGCGGCAGCGCTTTTCGTAAGAGTAAAATCGGACACAGGGATTGAAGTTCATCTCATCGAAGCTAAGTTAAGAGCCCCGAAAGGAAAGAAGACTATACCTCGTCTCGAATTGTTGGCCGCCTCTATTGGAGCTAGACTACTGCATTCTTACATCCAGGCCACCAACTACCGAGACATCAAGACATATCTCTGGAGCGATTCAACCACTGTCTTAACTTGGATACGTCAAACGAGACAATGGGCTGTATTTGTGTGGAATCGCGTCCAGGAAATAAGAAGACTTACAGATGTTGAATCTTGGAGATACGTTCCAGGGGAAATGAACCCTGCGGACTTACCTTCTCGAGGCTGTGATGCGAGAAAACTTTTTGACTCAAGATGGTGGGAAGGACCCGGATGGTTGAAGCTTTCCCCCGATCAGTGGCCTGCAGAAGAGGGTGAAGTCAACGAGGAAAGGATCAATATGGAGCTGCGTAAGACTTCTGGGCGATCTAAAAAGAAAACCACCTTCGAAGTCCCCATAAGCGAAATCGTTATGATCAACTCTACGAAGGTTCCTAGTGAAGAGGTTATTCCTTGGTATTTAGACAGATTCTCGTCTTATCCCAGGATTTTGCGCATGATCGCGTGGATAACAAGATTTTTAAACGGTTGTCGCAAGATCTGTATGACCAAGGAACGAGAGTTAAGCGCAAAAGAGATTGTTGCCGCTGAATTACTTCTTTGCAAGCTAGTACAAAAGGAATCTTTCTCAGGAAGAAATGATCCCCGTTTACGTGGATTGAATGCCTTTGAAGATGATGGACTTTTACGAACTAAGACCATAATCTCCAATCGTCAAGATACTTTCCATTTTAGATGCCCTATATTGCTAGATCCAGCGCACCCATTGACTAAGAAGATTATCTACCATCTACATCTGAAGCTTAATCATGCTGGCATCAACATTGTGATGAACAATCTAAGAGAAATTTTGGATTCTACGGTACCGCCGCAACGTGGCCTCTGTCATACACAAGTGCACAACCTGCCGTCGACACATGACGAAAAACCTGGAGGTATCCTCTGCCACATTGCCTCAGAATAGAGTAAGAGATGCTTCTGCATTTGAAGTGACGGGCATCGATTATGCTGGACCTCTTTTCTTAAAGGAGGAAAGTAAAGCTTACATCTGTCTATTCACATGTGCTATCTATCGTGCGGTCCACTTGGAACTAGTCTCGTCATTGTCAAAAGGAATTTCTGGAAGCTTTGAGACGGTTCACAGTGTCATGGTTTTCATAGTCCGCGCCGTCGTGAAGGCGCTGTTAGTTATGTTGGCACGACTGTGTGCCCCCCGCTCTTGGCGCGCGGTCTAGAGTTAGTTACTTATGGAAATACACGCATCTCTCCACGCTGTATCCTCAATACACTAATATAATAGATATCAGCAGATTAATTATTCTCATCCTCTCTTCCGCTGTCCTGAACGTGACATGGCGCAGTCGGTAGGTTGAGTGTCTTCAAGAAATACGTTACACTGATAATTAACCTACTTACAAGCGAAGTAGAAAATACAAGCAAGAAATCCGCCATTACGCTACGCGATAACAAGTACGCGAGACAATGGAAGTGGCACTACAACCACCGCCAGCGTTGTTGTTTGAAGGAAATATCGCTGAGAAATGGAAAAGGTGGAAGCAGAAGCTTGAATTATATCTTGTGGCCACGGGATTAAATACGCAACCGGAGATAAGACAGGTAGCAGTTCTACTTCACACTATTGGTGAGGAGGCACTCGAGAAATTCAATACGTTTGGTCTCAGTGAGGAAGAGAAAAAGAAGCTGCCAATAGTTCTCGAAGCATTTGAACGGTATTGCACACCTAAAGCTAATGAGAGTGTGGACCGTCACATATTTTTCGCCCGAATGCAACAACCGGGCGAGACATTCGATTTCTCACGGATTTAAAAAAGCTAAGTATACCATGTGGCTTCGATTCGCTTCGAGACAGCTTAATCAAAGACCGTATCATCAGTGGCGTTAACGACGCCATTTTAAAAAATAGATTACTTCGCGAGGATGACCTCAATCTAGAGAGATGTATTAAAATCTGTAAAGCTGCAGAATTAGTACAGCAACAGATCAAGACACTGGCTACGGAAACAAAGGTACTTGCAGTCAACGCCAAGCAGAATACGGCACAGACAGGCGTGAACAAGCAGCAGGCGAATAAAAATAGACGACCTGGAAGAAAGAACAACCACGCTAGGAAAGCACTACCATCTCCCTCAACGCAGGATGCGAATACAGGCCAACAGATGACTACTAAGACATGCTACAGATGCGGTACCAAACATCCTCTACATCAGTGTCCAGCATATCGTAAAACGTGCGCTAAATGTAAAAAATTAAATCACTTCGCTAAGGTATGTAAGTCCGTTAACAATAATGTAAAAAGCATAGAGCAGGTAGAGCAAGATGCATCACAAGCTGAATTTGTAGAACAATTTTTCATTGGGTGTATCGATGCTAAGCGTAATCACGATTGGTCAGAAAAGTTATTAATAAATAATAGTAAAACCTTAGTGGTGAAATTAGATTCAGGAGCACAATGTAATGTACTACCACTTAAAATTTTTGATGAATTAGAACTTTCTCGTAGCATTGTACAGAAATCAAACGCAAAATTAACGACATATGGCGGCAATCCGATTACAGTAGTTGGTAAATGTTGCATTAAATGTACAACTTCTAAGAATGTGATTACTCTAATCGAATTTGAAGTGGTAGATGCAATAGCTCCTGCAGCATTAGGACTACCTACTCTTTCAAAACTGAATTTATTAAAAAGAGTTGAGACAGTTAATGTTACTAATTGCAATATAAAACAATTTGTACAAGGATCGGGATGCATTTCTAATTATGAATATGATATTAAACTAAAACATAATACAGGTCACATAGAGCCATGCAGAAGAGTTCCTCTTAGACTTAGAGACAAACTGCAGAAAGAACTCCAAAAAATGGAAGACGAAGGAATTGTCGAGAAAGTACAAGAACCAACTGATTGGGTAAATGCTCTTGTTGTAGTAACTAAAAAAGACGGAAGTCTTAGAGTTTGTTTAGATCCGCACCATCTAAATCAAGCTATTCAAAGAGAATATCACTATATTCCAACGTTTGAAGATTTATGTTCAAAGATGGCGGGATCACGCGTATTTAGTACACTGGATGCAGACAGAGCATTTTGGCAAATTAAATTAACAGAAAAAAGCTCTAAACTTACAACTTTTAATACGCCTTATGGCAGATACAAATTCCTGCGACTTCCATATGGAATTTCTTCTGCCCCTGAGGTATTTCATAGATGCTTCCAAGACATTTTTTCAAATATTGAAGGAGTGGAAGTATATCTAGACGATATAATAGTACATGGTAAGGATGAAACAGAGCACAACAAACGACTTATGGAGGTACTTAATCGAGCTCAACTACGAGGTGTCAAATTGAATCTTAATAAATGTAAAATAGGTCTATCTAGAATTAAATATATGGGTCACATTTTTTCGAGCGAAGGTATTAGCCCAGATCCAAATAAGGTAACCGCTATTTTATCTATGAAACAACCGACACATGTTAAGGAACTGGAAACATTTTTAGGCATGCTTACATATCTAGGGAGATTCATTCCAAACTTATCACAAAAATCTACTAAGCTAAGAAATCTTACTAAAAGAAATACTGTCTGGTTGTGGGATCAAAACGCTGAGCAGGCATTTAATGATCTTAAAAACAGTCTGAGTACAGCACCAGTTCTACAATTTTTCGATTCACGTAAACCAGTAGTTGTTAGTGTAGACGCCTCTCAGTCGGGTCTTGGTGCAGTTCTCCTTCAAAACAATTTACCAGTTGAGTATGCATCACGTTCATTAAATGATACACAACAAAATTATGCACAGATTGAAAAAGAGGCTCTAGCAATTGCATTTGCCTGTAAACGTTTCCACTATTATATTTATGGTCGACAAGTTGTCGTCGAAAGTGATCATAAACCACTAGAAGCGATATTTGCGAAACCTCTGAATAAGTGTCCGGCTAGGCTTCAAAGAATTAGGTTAATGTTACAACCTTATGACATTAGAGTACAATATAAACCGGGAAAAGAATTATATTTAGCCGATGCGTTATCACGATCATACTTGACAGATGAAAGCTCGCTCTTAGATGAGGAAATAGAGGCACAAGTGTGTATGATTAGAGACAATCTACCCATTAGCGATCCGCAATATAAACGTTTTATACATGAAACATTACACGATGCTAATTTACAATTGCTTAGACAATATATAGAGAATGGGTGGCCTATTAACAAACATTCAATTCCAGATTCCATTAGAGTGTACGCGACATTCAAGGATGAACTGTCCATAATAGATAATCTCATTTATAAAGGTATACGGTTAGTGGTTCCCTCAAGTCTTAGACAGGAGATGCTAAAGAGAATACATTATAATCACCTGGGCATAGAAAAATGTAAGTCACGTGCTAGAGAAATATTATTTTGGCCCGGTATGTCTAAGCAGATTACTGATATTATACAAAATTGTGAGACTTGTTTACGGTACCAAAGAGCTCAGAAGAAAGAGACATTTGTAAACAAAGACATTCCTCAAGGTCCGTGGCAAGTCATAGGCGTAGATTTGTTCTACTATGCTGGCTGTGAGTATCTACTGGCAGTGGATTACTTTAGTAAATATGCAGAGATGGCGAAACTTAGTGACTCCTCTAGCAGCACAGTTATCACACATCTTAAATCGATGTTCGCGAGGTTTGGCATACCTAACATAATATACTCGGACAACGGTCCGCAGTTTAAAAATTCGTATTTTCGAGAGTTCTCATCCAAATGGAATTTTGAACATAAAACGTCAAGCCCTAGATACCCACAGTCGAATGGTTTAGTGGAACGATTCGTCGGTACAGTCAAGCAGATGTTAAAAAAGTGTGGAAATGATGGGAAGGATATATACTTGGCATTACTTGAATACAGGAATACTCCTATAAGCGATAAAATTCCTTCACCAACAGAATTAATGTTTGGTAGAAAAACTAGAAGTATATTACCCACCATGTTAAAAGATTCTTGTGAACAGACCAGACAATTGCTTGAGGAACGACGAAGCGTTCAGAGGAAATACTATAATAGATCCGCTAAAGATCTAAGTTCTCCGAAATTAGGCGATCAGGTTTTAGTGAGAAAAGATATGTGTTCTCCACTACAACCTGCTCAAGTCATTGACACTTGTGATAGGCCGAGATCTTTTAAGATAGCTATGCAAGATGGCTCGACAGTGGAAAGAAATCGCAGACACATATACAAAGCTCCGCGTACTCTGAAACCACTGCTTTGTACTTCGGAATTAGAGGACTATATGCCCCCTACATTTGACTGTAATACATCCAATAAAGTCGATGATTCGAACGCGGGATCTCATATAGAACAGAATTCGAACAACAGTCCTGAAACTAAGCGAACGGTTGAAAAGGCTGACAACTCTCCGACCCCACTTCGTACTCGTTCGTCTAGACTTGTCAAGCCTCCGTCATATCTTAAAGATTATGTCACTCATTAATAATTATTAGCCGCGATATTTATTATCTCTTATTCAAAATATGTTTTGTACGTTTATTTTAGTTGACTATCCTTAGTCAGGACTTTCTCGTTTTGTTATATATATAAAAAAAAAAAAGGATGTCATGGTTCTCATAGTCCGCGCCGTCGTTATGGCGCTGTTAGTTATGTTGGCACGACTGTGTGCCCCCCACTCTTGGCGCGCGGTCTAGAGTTAGTTACTTATGGAAATACACGCATCTCTCCACGCTGTATCCTCAATACACTAATATAATAGATATCAGCAGATTAATTATTCTCATCCTCTCTTCCGCTGTCCTGAACGTGACACACAGCTCGTCGGGGAAGACCGTCTGTGATCTACAGCGACAATGGCAGAAACTTTGTAGGAGCTGCAAATCTACTACAAAAGATCAACTGGAAAAAGATCTCCCAGTATTGTGCTCTTAATGAAATGGAATGGTATTTTAATCCTCCTTCAGCTGCTTGGTGGGGAGGATGGTGCGAGCGTCTTATCCGCATACTGAAGGAGCTGTTGAAAAGAACGTTACGGAGAGCTTCTTTGAATTATGAAGAAATGACCACGGTTCTATGCGACTGCGAGGCCATCATGAATTCAAGACCACTTACCTACCTAGCCGAAGAAAACACTGAAGTTGCTGCTATTACTCCCGCCATGTTTATTAAAGATGTAAGAGAAAGTGGCGTTCCAGATTTAGATCAGATTAGCAATTCTCACTTTGCAAAAAGACTGCGCTATCGTCAACGATTACGAGAAGAACTAAGAAAGCGCTTCCGCATTGAATATCTGGGACAACTATCCCGACGAACCAAATGCGAGAATAAACCCACTCAAATCGCCGTTGGCGATGTTGTACTCATCGGGAACGACTTGCAGAAGCGTTTAGATTGGCCGCTCGCCGTAGTAAAGAAATTTTCTTAGGAAAGGATGGATCCGCCCGCGTGGTGAAGCTAACAACTGCAAAAGGTGAACTAATCCGGCCAATACAAAGATTGATATCCCTAGAAGTGAGACACCCCGATGCTGAGATTAACCAATTACTCAAGACGTCAAAAGCTCAGGAATCGCCACAGAAAATAGTCGAGGAGTCGAAGCCGATTCCTAAAGAAGAAACAGGCCATAAGACCCGAGGCGGTCGTACAGTCAAGAAACCTGTGCGACTTGATTTATAATTATTTTTTTTGCTGTCTTTTAGGATAAGTTGAGTTGCCCTGTACCCTATACAATGCAACTCAAGGTGGGAGAGATGTTGAGTACGCGCCAAAAGGATAACCAGAGGCGCGCGCCCTCCTCGCTGAATCCACCTACTACCGAGCGCACTTACTTTTTACATACATTCACACTCTTAGACTTCAGCATTGAGCACGAGAAAATTCCGCAAGATTTATATTTTTGCTCTTAAAAGACGTGTACGTTTAGAAGAGGCTCGTAATAAATATTGTATCTTGATATATTTGTCTGTGCATCGCCTTTATTCCCCGTCTCAAAATAATCGGCTGCAACAGTGTAAGATGTCTTAAGGATCCCCTTAAGAACTCCACGCTGTTTCTTCATGCAAACTACATGCCTGTGGACTATTATTTCTTAAGTACAGATTGCGCAACTTTTATACAAAACAAATGTTGTTATGACGTGCAACGACGTGACAGCTCTGGAGCGCCATATTGGCCTAAAAAATGGTAAATAAGAACTGAATTTTGAAATTTTTTATTGTTTTCAGCATAGATTCTACCTCACAGGCACGTATTAATACGTATACTTTAATTCTGTAAAAGGATTTTCGAATCTGTGAATGACAAAAAAAAGTATTTACGATACAAAAATTGTACGATTTAGTCGTAATACAGACTACTTATTTTAGGATCCCCTTATACATAAAAAATTTCAAGAAATTTCTTGACTTCTTGTCAAGAAATCTTGATCTTGATAACACATTACTTGGTTTTGACTTGAAATTATTTTCTTCTTCTTGTTTTGGTCTTGTCTTGATTCAAGACAAAACCAAGACAAGATTTCTTGAACTTCTTGATCTTGGTGAAACACTATTTATTATTTACCAAATTATGATTATTTAAAATTTGGTAAATTTTTTCTAAATATATAGTGTACCGCTTTTTTGGAACTGCGTGACATGTCTATGTTTTATAATATTTTCGATATACACGTGCAGACGTATGTATCTTTCTAAAATTTATGAAATATGCGAGGAAGAGCTAACTATTACTTATACAATTAAATTATTATTATCTCTATTATTATTATTATTATTATTATTATTATTATTATTATTATTATTATTATTATTTGTATAATAATTTAGCAATTAGAAATTACAACTTTTTAGCCATAATAAAAATAAAAAATTTAACATTTCTTTAAGATAAAATTTAATTACAGATAAGGGCACTTTTCGATCAAATACAATACGATTGGCAATTATTAATAACATCTTCACAAATGAAAATTCTTAATAATTACGCACAAAGTGGACGGATATTTACGATCATATACGCGAGTAAGCATAATATGCCGTAAGTGATATAAGAAAATCCTATGAAACATTTTTTTAATTCCAAAAAATGATTTTCTAATAGCGATTTTACATATATCGGAAATTCCACGTCAAATCGGGGGAACCAAAAAGAATTAACATTTTAAATTTTTGTGAAAATTTTCTCTTATCTTCTACACATAAAAAAAATGAGATACGTGTTTGGGGAAACAATTAAAAAAATGTTATCACGAAGTTATTATATTTTTTTTCTCAAACACGTGTCTTATTTTTTTATATCTAGAATACGTCTGTAAAATTTCACAAGAATCAGAATCTTTGATTTTTTTTTATCAAAAAGTGACCGGTTTGACGTGTATAATGCCTGATATATGTGTGTGTATATACATATACATATATTAGGTGATAAATAACTAGCTTATTTTTGATAATACAAACAAATGTTTTAGATGAAAGTGGAACGGTTTTGAAGGGGTCGTATTTTCACGTGGTTTTCTGTTTAGGTAAAAGCACCAAAAAGATATAAAGGTCAACTTCATTTTTTTAAATGAAATTACGTGACTTTTTATATAATATAATGATTTCTTTAACAATTCTGCATATAAAAGTATGAAGATACAGATATAACAAAATCAATTTTATGAAATATTTTATACTTTATATATTTTGATATATATATAGTAGTAGTAATAGATAAATGCAGGTGGGCTTAACTAGCCTACTAACGCGACCTAGATCCATGAGGTTCCTTTGTCGCTTCCTGTTTGTTCCGTAGGTCATTCAGTCAAGCCTAGCCTCGTGACACTTACCAGACTTATTAGACTGCTAACCTTCGCATTTTCTAGATCCTTGGGTGTCATAAACATATGTCCCCAGGATTTGTATCTTTTACAAGCGAGTGCAGGGCATCGGCACAGTAAGTGCAGGTTGTCCTCGCCTTCTTCTCCACATAGCAGGCATTCTTTCTGCTCCGCTAGTCCTAGATTGAATAGATGTGCTCTGAGGGGCAAGTGTCCTGTCAGGAGGCCTATGCCACTTTTCAATTTTGCTTTTCCCATTGCCAGCAATTCTTTGGTTCTTGCTGGATTTGGAAGTTTCATGAGTTGTTTGGCTCGTTTACAGCCCTCTGCCCCCTTCCAGGAGTTCGAGTGCTCACGTTCTAGCCATTCTTTGATCCTTTTTGTTCCTGCTGAAAATGGGACCCGACGATCCGTTCAGCCGGGACCTTTTCGGTGCCCAGCTTTGCCAGCTCGTCGGCCCTCTCATTTCTAGGTATACCCTGATGTCCAGGGACCCATACTAGGGTTACTTGGTTTGTAACCCCTAGTGTTGTGAGTGCTTGCATGCAGTCTCATACCACAGATGATTCTGTGGAGGTTCTTGCAAGTGCTTCGATAGCCGCTCTGCTATCAGTATAAATATGTATTTGTTTCCTGCTTTTCCCCTTTAACAGGAGTTCCGCACATTTTTGGATGGCCAGCACTTTAGCTTGAAACACTGTGGCCAGCTCACCCATTGGTATGCTTACCTCATGGTTAATATTAGGCCCATATATACCTGCCCCATATCGACCGTTTGCTCCCGATCCATCCGTGAATCAAGTGTCTACATCTGGATTGGTTTTGTAGGTGTGCTTCCAGTCCTCCCTAGTCGGTATTTGAACTTTGAAGTTTTCACCAACTAGTGTCTTCTGGGGATTCTGTCTTGTTTTAGATTGAAAGGGTGTTTATCAGAAAGTCACAGTCTTGTGTGTCCAGTCCTGGTTTCCTTCCACTCATCCTGACATCTTAATCTGTATGCTGTTTGTCTGGCAGTGTATTTGATCACTTGGTTTAGGACTTGCAAGTGCTTCGATAGCCGCTCTGCTATCAGTGCGTGTATATGTATGTGCGAGTGAGTTGTATCTCAATCCCAATATAATAACGTCATAATAAAATTATATATGGATGTAACATTTTGTATATAGCTTGAAACACTGTGGCCAGCTCACCCATTGGTATGCTTACCTCATGGTTAATATTAGGCCCATATATACCTGCCCCATATCGACCGTTTGCTCCCGATCCATCCGTGAATCAAGTGTCTACATCTGGATTGGTTTTGTAGGTGTGCTTCCAGTCCTCCCTAGTCGGTATTTGAACTTTGAAGTTTTCACCAACTAGTGTCTTCTGGGGATTCTGTCTTGTTTTAGATTGAAAGGGTGTTTATCAGAAAGTCACAGTCTTGTGTGTCCAGTCCTGGTTTCCTTCCACTCATCCTGACATCTTAATCTGTATGCTGTTTGTCTGGCAGTGTATTTGATCACTTGGTTTAGGTGCGGAATACTGAGTGCTACTTGCAACGTCTCAGTTGGTGTAGTTTTCATGGCCCCTGCTGCAGCTCTCAGGTATCCTCCCTGTAGGCTTTTGAGCAGGTTCCCTGCCTCCACCTTTTCCGCCCTTGACCACCAGACCACTGTTGCATACGTGAGTCTTGGTAACAATACCATCTTGTATAGCCATAAGGCTGTCCTGAGGTTTATTCCCCAGTTCTTTCCCATGGCTCTTCTACAAGCCCACATAGAGGTGTAGAATTTCTTCCTCTTTTCCTCGAGATGTGGTTTCCAGCTCAATTTGGGATCTAATAGGACCCCTAAATATTTTACTGAATTTACATAATTTATTTCCTTTCCCCAGAGCCTTAGTGTCTCAAGGGGTTCCGGTTTATATTTTCTGGTGAAGATCATAGCCGAGGTCTTAGTGGTGTTTACCATCAGTCCCCTCGTCCTACACCAGTTTTGAACAATTACCAAGGCTTCGTCCATCCGTTCCTTGAGTGTTGAGAGGAAATTACCTCTGGTGATAATGGCCACGTCGTTCGCGTATCCGTAGATTTCGAAGCCTGATTTCTTCAGTTTTGTGAGGAGTTCATCCAGGCACCACAGCAAAGGTGAGAGCACCTTCCCCCCTGCGGGCAGCCCGCCGCCGGCCTCCCATCAACTGAGCTGTTGCCATGATTGACGGTCAGTCTTCTGCCCTTCAGCATGCTTTGTGTCCAGTCGATTAGCGATTCTGGAATGTTAAATCTGTTCATGGCGTCTTTAATCGACGTATTTGAGATGCTATCAAAAGCCCCCTCAATGTCGATGAAGACACCTATTGCATATCCATTTGCAGCCATCTGAACTTCAACCCCGCTCACAAGATGATGCAGGGCAGTATCCATAGATCTGCCCTCCCTATAGGCGTACTGGGATGGGTTCAGCGGCTTTACAATAAGATAGAAGTCTTTCAGATGCCTATCAATAAGCCTCTCCAACATCTTTAAGATGAAGGATATGAGGCTGATAGGTCTGTAGTCCTTGGCCATCACATAGCCATTTTACCTGGTTTTGGTATAAATACCACTCTGGTATCACTTCAGGCTTTCAGAACGTGTCTCACAATCAGTGCTATGCTAGCCCTGAGCACTCTCGTCAGGGGGCCTACTAGGACCCTTCTCCCTGAGTAGAACAGGGTAGATGCCGTCTGGTTCTGGAGTTTTGTATGGTTCGAAGGTCTTGATAGCCCATTCGACTCCTTCAGGAGTTACCACCTTGGCTGCCAGTGTCCATTCTCTTGGTTTATGTTTTTCCCCGAATTTCTTGGTTTCCTATTGAAATTCAAAGTATCTTTTCTGGAACCCTGGGAAGTGTGTAGACATGAGATGTTTTAAACTTTCCTCTACTATCTCGGTATAGTTTCCGTTTGGGAGTTTAAGACATCCCAAACGTAGTGTGTTGTCTTTGCTGAGGATTCTGTTTAGCCTGGATGCTTCTGGAGCGCTCTCAATGCCTTTACAGAAATCCCTCCAGCTTTTCCTTTTAGCAATAATTATTGCTTTGCTATAGCCGCGTTGGGCGTTTCTATACGCTTCCCAATCGGCTATAGCCGAGTTTTTCCTCCTTGCTTCATTGAAGAGTCTTCTTACTTCCAACCTGTGCTTCGAAAGCTCCTTGCTCCACCAGGAAGTTTTGGTTGTATAGTATTTCGGTCTCTCCGGGCAATTTCCTTCATAGGCTTCTTTTATCGCATCACTTACAAACTGCGCCGCGTATTCAAGATTCTCTTCTGAGTGAAATTTGTTTGAGGCTTTCTTCAGGATGGCCTCCAGGTCCATCCTATAGCCTTCCCTGTTTGTAGTCTTTGGGTTACAACCCCATTCCTTATTCACCATGCCGGAGATTGTAGCGAATCTGTCTATGGTCAGAACCCGAGGGCTCTCCAGAGACCCTCCAGTCTCTCACCAGGTCCACCATTCCCCCAGTACTAATGGTGATAATCTAATACTTCTTGTCTTCTGCAGTCCATGAAGGTGGGTACCGTTTCTCTGTTAAGGATCATCAAGCCAGTGTCCATAATAAATTTGTGGAAGCTCTCTCCCCTCGGGTTCATATTCGAGCTCCCCCACCCTATATGGTGGGAGTTTGCATCGCAGCCCAATAGGAGTTCAAGCCCCCTCTCCTTCACATAGGACACCAGTTCTCTCACCCTTTTTGGTGGTGGTTTTTCTTGGGAGTCATGTAGATTGACCCTATGAGTAAGTCCAAGTGCCTATCCTCATCGTAGTCCAGCCTTGTCCGTATAACGGTGATGTCTCCATCGCTGAGCTGTGACATAAAAATAGCATTTAGTCCCTTAATTGCAATGCAGGTCCTAATTTTGTCCTGAGTGTCTGTTTTGTAGATGGATCTACAGCCACTCAGACCCTTTATAACGTTATTCAGGAGCCAAGGCTCCTGAATTACTGCTATTGCTTTCTGCATCACAGCCATGCTCCTGGCTAGAATCGCCGAGGCGCCTTTGCTGTGATGCAGGTTAATTTGGATTGTCGGTATCGCGAGCCCCGCCATTTTTAAGCCGACCCGCTCGCACCGACAGTCATCTCCTCCTTACGTTCTCCGTCGAGCAACCTTATGGTTGCCCGACCCAGTCCGCAGAAGGGTTTAAAACCACAGGTCTTCAGGGCCTCCAGTGAGCGATCGCCGATCAAAGAAGCGAAGTGGGCGCTTTTTGCGTCCCTACTTTCGCTCCTCCTCACGACAACCCACTCCCTGGCGCCCAGACCTGCGTTTTATCTGTTGAGGAGCTTTAAAGCTTCCTCGGCAACCAAATCAGGTTCCTCTACATGCACTACCACCCTCAGCCGGCAGTACATGCAGAGCGGTGCTTCCGATTTTGATTTCGATGGAAAGGCTTTTCAGCCAATCCATCGACTGTTGGTTGGTGCAGTTAAAAATAACTGCGCCATCCCTCTCCCATGCGCCAGTGAAGATGGGCGCTAGTCCATCCTCGGGAAGTTCGAGAATGTGCCTCCTGACCAGTCGCCTGATCTCATCCACCTCACTGGCACCTAGTTTCTTCTCAGGGTAGCCTTCTGCTACAAAGGCCATCCTGATAATACCCTTTGTTGCCTGGGTATACGACCCTTGGTCAGTGACCTTGGGTCTCCTGCTCGGGCGATTCTCCGCCGGACTGGGCGTCTGATGCACCGGTCTGGCACGCTTCTGCGTGCCCACCGTCGCACAGCCCCTCGCCCAGCGGAGTATGGGTATTAAAAGCAGGAGGAGAGATGGCTTTCTCAGCCCTCTCCTTCTCCTTTTTGAATCGACGCCTTGCAGCCCCGCTGTAACGAATACGGGTCTTGGGTAGACCTGCACTTTCTGCTTTTTTCTCCTCCGGTTGTTCGCTTCCTAGGGAAGCCACCCCCGAGAGGACTTTGTTTGTGTCTTCATTATTATTTTTCTCGTCTTCCATTTTGATCCCACGAGTACCGCGGACGCGCGATCTCACCCGGGCAGAGCCGCGAATGCCCGAGGCTTGGCTCCGTACTCCTGGAGTTCGCCCGGTATCCAGGAGGCACCGTTTGCGACACAGCTCCCCCTGCGCCATGCAGCTCCAGGCACGGTAGCTTACACCCTAGCTTGGGGGGTTCCTCTTAGTTGGCCGCCCACGTGCCTCCCCCCCCTTGAGCGGGAGGACCCCGTTTGCGACGATAAGCCCCACCACCCGCCCCGGCACGGAAACTCGCAGCCCCCGAGAGCGCCAGGCGTACCTGGATGTGGTCAAAAGTTCCCCCCGTCGGTTTTTCTACCTCGAGGCCCCGTACTTGCTTTCGCAGGTCAAATGTGGGTCTCGTGTCATATTACCGCGAGGAGTGCGGACCACGGGCACCCCAGGCGTCCCGCGACCCGCGGGCCCCCGCCCCGCGACTACTTCAAGATAGGAACCCTTTCGGGGGGGACATATACATATATAATATATATTGACAGAAAATATTAAATATCTCGTAAACTGTTAATTTTTTTATAATCGTTGATACTTTTAAGAACAGAATAATGGGACAAAAGGTAATACAAATTGGTATAAAAGATCAATCGGTGTGTATAAAAAGAAAATGCGTACTTACTTCAAAAAGAGATAAAATGGATAATTTTTTAAATAAATTATGTGTTTTATTTACACCAATTAATTCGTCTTATTATTCTGTTCATAATAATATTAAGGTACGATTATCAAAATTTAATAGTTTACTTGATATTTAATATTTTATATTAACGTACGTCAGACTAAAGTATAAAATATTAAGTGTACAAATTAATTCTCGACCATTTTTTATTAATTTTGTATTTTTTTATTTATTTATAAAAACATGAATACAAACTCAATCTTCAAAGTAATCTCCCTCGCTATCTATACATTTTTTTCATCTCTCAGGTAATTGCCGGATTCCAGATCGAAAAAATGATGGTGGCTTTGAATTAACGAATTCATCGAGGCTTTTTTCGACCTCTTGAACTGACTTGAATCGACAATCAGTTAGATGACATTATAGGGCTCGAAATAGGTGATAATCCGAAGGGGCTAAGTTTGAAGAATACACCACATGCAGGAGAAATTTCCAGCCTAAATCGGAATGGTTTCCAGAGTGTTTTTTGCTGTACGGTGCCGGGCGTTACCTACAGCAGTATCACCTTCCTTCTTCCACTGCCAATAAATGGCCTGTTCTTCTTCAAGAGCATCATTTAAACAAATCAATTGTTGTTGATAGAGCTCAGCAGTCATGGTCTGACCCTGTCGAAGCAACTCATAATGGATCACGCTCTTCTGATCCCATCAAATGCATCCCAGTCAGAAATGATAATAGAATCGATGTCGATTCAACATCAATTTGATGATTTCGACATTGAATCGACGTCGATTCGATGTCAATTTGATAATTTCGACGTTGAATCAACATCAATTCCATTATCATTTCTGGCTGGGATAGCAACACTTTTTTGCATGGATGTTCGGTTTTGCGATAGTCGTTGACGGCTCACATGGACGGACCCATGATTTTCGCCTCTTAGGATTTTCGTACAATATCCACTTTTCATCACAAGTAACAATTTTGTGCAAAAAATTATTTTTCTTGAACCTAGAGAGCAAAAGGAGAGCAGTATCGTGGCGTCTACTTTTGTTTTCGGAAGTGAGCTCATAAGGGACCCATCGGGATTCCTTGCAAATCCTTCCCAACTGTTTTAAGCGATAGAAAACGTCTTGATGGGTTACTCTAACAATAAGCGTATTTGCAAGTTCTAATTGCGTTTGACAAGAATTCTCGTTCAAAATTTCCTCCAACTCAATGTCTTCCACTTTTTTTGGTTGACCAGGACGTTCACGACCCTCAAGGTAAAAATTTCCCTCTCGAAACTGTTTTAACCATTTTTTACACGTACTATACGATACAGCATTCTCGCTCAAAGCCGAACAAATTATTTCGCCGCATTTTTTTTAAGTTAAAACGCGAAAGGCAGTGCCTCAAATATTTCTTTTCGAACGACATCGTGTTTATTGCTGATTTTTCAGGTTATGTTCACAGGAGGATCAAGTATTTTGGCTTCCTACTTCACCCATTAGAATGCGTGGAGGAGTCAGCGGTGACGAGGCCCCTGAAATCGGAGAGGGGGGCCCGACCGCTATTGACTCTGACATCACCACTTCGGATCTAAATCTCGAGGAGGGGAGGCGGGGCCCCTCGGAACGCCGGTGGTGTTATCCTCTTATAGATGTGAAGATGGAGGTGAACCCGGAGGCGGGTCCATCCTCTGCTTCGCCTTCTTTGAGATCGCGACCAACTGCGGCCGCCGCTCTGGAAGAGGAAGCGTACTCGGGAGAGGCCGAGACTCGATGGGACTGGCCTCTTTAGGTCTTCATCTGTACATGGTGTAAGTAGAAAGGTGAACCATTGCGCATAATGGCGGAGATTTGAAATCTTGACCAATCAGGGTTTGAGCTTTTTTGCAGCGCGCATATAAATCGTTTTCGAAGCACTGTTCAGATTGCACCTCCCAAAACTGCTATTAATTATGCACTTTTATTGCATGCGGATAACTCGGCTAATTTCAAGTCATATTGCAGACACTGTTATACGACATAAAAAGTGCAGTAAATGTGCTATAAAACTGTATTTATTCTGCGCCATATTGAAGATTTCGCATAAAAACTCAAAGTGTGATTGGTTGACTGCCCCCACTACTTCTAATCTACTGCGCATCCATCGGAATGGTTCACCTTTCACTTACACCATGCATCTGTAGGTACCTCATTTTAAAGCTAAAAAATGGCGCTTCAAAATTACTACAGAGGGGAGGATTCAATTTAAATGAGTTCTGGGGATCGATTCTGTATCTTGAAACAAGGTGAAAATTGCAAAAGTGAGCGAATATACTAGAACATTTATAATTTCATTGGTCAATATCTAGTAAATTTGCTCACTTTTGTAATTTTCACTTTGTTTCGAGATACAGAATCGACCCCCTGAAGTCACTGAAAGATAGGAGTCGAGAATTAATATTTGTACATCTAATATCATGTAACTATTTGTTTCTTTAAATCTGTACTTTTATACTTTTTGTTGGAAGTCAATGGCAGATTGGTGCGTTATGATTTTGTGTCTTTACGAAAACGCGAATTTTTTCTTTGGTTTTATGAACACACTTTCGTTTTCGTGCAGACCGCCACCATTTTATCATACACTTGCGCTCTCAATATTATTTGCGATATAAATAAACAGTATATTCATTAAATATTACATTCTTCGTGCTTTTAAGTACCCCAAAACACAATAGTGAATAGATTATGGGCCCAGTGCCTTGAAGAATCGAAGGGGGTTTGAGATAAAATCGAGAAAGGAGAGACAGCGAGAAAGTGAGCTTCGAGGTTAGTTTGGCTGAAAAAGATCGGCGTTCAACAAGAATGGAAAATTCATTTCAAGCGATGACTAAGTTCACTGGAGAGAACTGGATTACATGGAAATTCCAGGTTATGGTAATTCTGAAGGCGAAGAATGTATATGATATTGTGACTGGAACAAAGAAACGCCCCGCAGCAGCGGCCGACGAGTGGGACAAACTTGACGCAAAGGCGCAAGAAATAATCGTTACGAGGATGGAAGAAAGTCCGTTGGTACATCTATTGTCCTGTAAAACGTCTCACGAGATGTGGGAAAAGTTGCTTTCGGTATATGAGAAGAAGTCAAAGGTTAGTATTCACTTGCTGCAACAGAAATTTTTCGCATTGGAAACCAAAGGAGAAAGCATTTCGGTATTCATTTCTCGACTCGAAGAGATACGAAGTCAATTAAGACAAATGGGAGAAGACATATGTCTGAAAACATGTTTATCACTAAAATATTAATGTCGCTCCCAGAAAAGCTCAAACATTTTATACCAGCGTGGGAATCTACTGCGGTAGAGTCTCAAACAGTTCAGGAACTTACTTCAAGACTGTTAATTGAAGAGGAAAGGATAAATTCAACTGAAACTGTAACAGCACTAACAAGTAACGCCGTAAATAAGAAAAATAAGCAGAGTCACTCTCAGGTAGGAAGTCGAGCAGTTAAATGTTTCGCATGTAATAACGGGATATGTAGCCAAAAATTGTTTTACTTTGACAAAAGGATCAGAACAGAAGAAGGAACATAGAATATGCTTTTGGTGTAAGAAACCCGGACATATTATGGCGAACTGTCGATACAAGAATTTAAAACCTAAAGAAGAAAAAGAGAAACCAAAAGAAGAAACTGAAGGAAATGCATTCATTGGTGAAACTTTCGCTTTAAACTGGCACAAGGAAAATGAACAAGTAGTAGCGCTTGTAGGAGGACAACCGTTAAACGAGTCTGATTGATGTATGGATAGCGATGCGAGTGAGCATATGTGCAACAATATGAATCTCTTCGAAGACTACAGCGAGGTCACAAATAAACGCAAAGTGAAAATAGGCGACGGAACATTCCTTAAGATACATGGTGTCGGCACGGTAAAATTAAAGGCTTGGAATGGACACGAGTGGATCGAAACGAGAATATCTGAGGTATTATTTGTGCCGGACCTAAAAATTAACTTATTTTCGCTCGGTTGTGCATTGGATAAAAACTATAAAATGCAGTCAGATAATTCAATGTGCAAATTGATAAATAAAAATGGAAAGGCGTGTGCCATCGCGAAGAGATATGGTAAATTATATAAAATGATTTTTAAAACTACTCACGATACTTTAAATTGGAACGGGTGACGCAGAATGTATGCGATAAAGAAAATAACGCGGTTTGTAAAATTGCGGTTGAGACGATAACAAACTGGCATAAAAACTCGCACATCAAAACTACAATCAGTTCGAAGATTCTTAACGAGTAACAACATAAAATTTAAAGAGGATGTTTTTCAAGATACTTGCAAAGACTGTCTTGTAGGCAAACAACACAGGAGTTCAAATCCACCAAGTAAATCAAGAGCTTCAAGGACGTGCGAGCTTATTCATGGAGATGTATGTGGACCGATGGAGACTCCGTCCCTAGGAGGCGCGAGGTACTTCTTGTTATTGAAGGACGATTATTCGAACTATAGGTATGTGTTTTTTATTCAACACAAGTCAGAAGTCAAGCAGAAAATCGCCGGTTTCTTGAAAATGGCTGAAAACATAAATAAGGTAAAGACATTACGCACAGATAATGGTCTAGAATTCATAAATAAAGAGCTACAGTATCTTCTAGAAGAAAATGGCATCTGTCATCAGCGATCCGTGATATATATTCCGCAGCAAAATGGGCGTGCCGAACGTGAGATGAGAACTGTTGTGGAAGCGGCAAAAACCATGTTACATACTAATGGCATGTCAAAAGTTTTTTGGGCAGAGGCTGTGAACACGGCAGTGTTTGTTTTGAACAGAACAGATTCGAGTCCGCAAACCAAAAGTTCTCCATTTGAATTATGGCACTCAAAGGAGGTCGATACAGATATATTCAAGATTTTTGGATCGAAAGTAGCAGCACATATACCTAAGGAGAAAAGATTAAAACTGGATGCTAAGAGCAAAGAAGGGTGGTTCGTCGGATACAGTGAAAATACTAAAGGTTATAGAGTCTATTTCCCACAAGATAAGAAGGTTGAAATTTTGAAAGATATAATTTTCTTACAAGAAAAAAACGAAGTAAGGAAGGAAATAAGCACTGTTTTATTGGAAGATAAAGATGAAGAAGATGAAGAATACGAGCCGGAAAACGATTTTGAAGAACAAGATGAAGGATTAAATGACAGCGAATAGAAGGATGATGAAAGGATGATCAAATGAAGATTTTGCATCATGTGAAGAAAGAGAAGACTTGGAATCGGGATACAACCTAAGAGATAGAAAGAAACTGAACAAACCATCAAGATATATAGACTATGAAAACAGTTTTATGTCACTAGTAGAAGAAGGTGAACCACAAACGTACGATGAAGCTATATCCGGTAAGAAGTCAAAGATGTGGAAAAGGGCAATGAAGTGCGAAATAGAAGCGTTAGAAGAAAACGACACTTGGACAGTGGTAACGAAGCGTAGAAATTGCGAGATCGTTGATAGTAAGTGGGTCTTTAAGAAAAAGAAAAATGAAAGAGGTGAGATTGTACGGTATAAAGCAAGGTTAGTAGCGAGAGGGTTTAAACAAAAAAATGTTTCCTTTTCTGATGTTTATAGTCCAGTAGCGAAGTTACCAACTGTTCGAATATGCTAGCAATTTGCAATTTTTTAAAAATACCAGTACTACAAATGGATGTGTGTAACTTGCTTTTTTATATGATAGAATAGATAGCGATGTATATATGTCAGTGCCACAAGGTTTTAATTTAAAAGATAACGAAGTATGTAAACTTAACAAGACTTTGTAATTTGTAAGGTTTGAAAGAATCTCTAAAAGGCTGGAACAATAGATTTCACGAAGTAATGACTGAACAAGGATTTGTTAGATTAGAATACGATTATTGCTTATATGTAAATACAACAAGTCAGGCAGAGTTTTTTTGCTTTTGTACGTAGATGATTTACTGTTAACTGGAACGGATAAACAAGGTGTATTAAAAATAAAAGATGTCTTAAATAGCTGTTTTAAAATGAAAGATTTTGGTAATGTAAAACATTTTTTAGGAATAGTTATTGAACAAAATGTTAAAAGAGGTGAAATCATCTTAAATCAGTCTAAATACTTAGAGAATATCATTGCAAAATACAATATGGAAGAATGTAATGCAACATCCACACCAATGGAAGTAGATTTTAAACATGAAACTCAAAAAAGAAAAGTCTGAATCTGAAGAGTTAGAGCATCGATGTAGAAAGTTAATTGGTACTTTAATGTATGTAATGTTATGTACAAAACCAGACCTTTGTAACGCAATAAGTATTTTAAGTAGATATCAGTCGTGTGCAAGTGAAGAGCTATGGCGAGCATTAAAGCGTGTTTTAAGATACATTAATGTAGGGAGCCGGCGTCGGTTAAGTTACCTTTGTAAGCGGCGCAATGATGCAAGGTGCTGCGCGGGAGCACTTGCGCAAAAGTGATAAGCGGCGCGAGCGACGCGAGAAGAACGAGCGATAATGGCCATGAGAGCGTTGTGCGAACGACACGTGTATCAGGTTGATGACTGAATTAAAGTATATTAATCTAGTGTGCAAGTTATCCGTTTCATCTTGTCCCTCGATACTATCCTCCGCGTATATATTTCCTACATTAAAGGCATTTAAGTTTAGTTTATAGACGCAACGAGATTGAAAACGACTGTATTGTAGGTTTTGTAGACTCCGATTGGGCAGGCGATAGCATTGATCGTAGATCGACAGCGGACTATGTTTTTAAAATTTTTAATTGTTCTGTCTCATGGATTAGTAGAAAACAGCCCACAGTAGCATTATCGTCTACGGAAGCTGAATATATGGCGATGAGTTTAGCGGCTAGCGAAGCGTGTTGGCTCAGATTTTTATATAAAGATTTTAATATTCAGGAAGATTTTGTTTGTGTTAAACTGTACGAGGATAATCAGTCTGCAATTCGAGTGAGTAAAAATCCAGAATTTCATAAACGATTAAAACACGTAGATATTAAACATCACTTTGTAAAAGAAAAAATTAGAGAAGATGCTGTAATGGTTACTTATGTTAATACGAACGAACAGGAAGCAGACATCTTAACAAAGCCTTTATAGGAAAGAATCAGTTTATTAAACTAAGAGAAGCCATAGGCGTGGTTTAGTATTCCTTACAAGCGAGTGTTCTGAGCATTATTAGTAATAAAGTATGTAATATGCGAGCAAGAAGTTTTATTTTTGTTATTGTAAGCGATAAATCTAAAATTGTTTGTAAGAATCTGCCTTTGAGAAGGGTGTGTTGGAAGTCAATGGCAGATTGGTGCGTTATGATTTTGTTACTTTACGAAAACGCGAATTTTTTCTTTGGTTTTATGAACATACTTTCGTTTTCGTGCAGACACCGCCACCGTTTTATCATACACTTGCGCTCTCAATATTATTTGCGATATAAATAAACAGTATACTCATTAAATATTACATTCTTCGTGCTTTTAAGTACCCCAAAACACAACACTTTTATATGCAAAATTGTTAAAAGATTCATATTATGTAAAAAAATGTATGTAATTCCATTTAAAGAAGTAGAGATGACCTTTATATCTTTTTGATGTCTCACCTAAATAAAAAACAATGCAACCGTTTCTCTCACAACCGTTTCAATTTCATCTGAAACATTTTTTCGTATTATCAAAAACAATATATTATACATATATATGTATAGTATATGTATATATAACACATATACATAAAACAGTATATAGGATGTTACGGATACATACTAGGCAGTATGACGGGTTGCATAGTGAGGAGCGTTCTGGACAGCCAAAAGCATTTGAAGACGAAGAATTGCAGGCATTGGTGGAGGAAGACCCATGTCAAACGCAAAAACAACTTGCAGAAACATTAAATTGTGATCGATTTGTTATTTCCGATCATTTGAAAGCCTTGGAAAAGATCTACAAGGAAAGAAAATAGATCCTATATGAACTAAAGCCAAGAGACATTGAAAGGCGAAAAACCACCTGCAAAATTCTGCTTGCTAAGGCAAAGAAAGGTATTTTTGCACCGAATGGTGACTGGTGATGAAAAGTGAATCTATTTCGATAACTCTAAACGCCGAAAAACCATTTGCGATCCAGGCCAACCATCGACATCGATGCCAAAGCGGAATATTCACGGAAAAAAGGTAATGCTCTGTACTTGATAGAATCAGAAGGGTGTAGTGTACCATGAGCTGTTGAAATCTAGTCAAACAATCACAGAGGGAATCTCTACCGAGAACAAATTATCCGTTTGAGCCGAGCATTGTACGAAAAAACGACCAGAAAATGAAACGAGACAGTATAAAGTGATCTTGCTTATTCATGACAATGCTCGACCTCACGTCACAAAACTCGTTAAGAAAATGTTAGAAGCACTTCGCTGGGAAGTGCTACCCCATGCGGCTTATTCACCAGACTGTTCCCCTTCCGATTACCATTTGTTTCGGTCGATGGCACACGCACTTACAGAGAAACACTTCACTCTTATGAAAGCGTCGAAAAATTACCTACGTCGCGCAGTCGTTATACCTACTGAATAGCGTGTGTGCCCCTCTATAAAGTCCGTTATGCAACCCATCATACTGCCTAGTATGTATCCGTAACACTTATATTATAGTAAACTATATTTTAAGTTCTACCTTACAGTAAGAATTTAAAAATTAATAATAAATATTATTTGTTATTTTTAAATCAATGACTTAATTTTATAAAAAAAGAAATTAAGAATTAATAAAAAATTATTAAAAATGATTAAGTATACTTGAATCTTTAGGTGCTTTTTATTCTGCATTAGTGTTATTTATGTTAGTACCGTTACAATCATTTTTACTGGATTCTCCTTCAAATGATACAACTCGATTATTATTACATCAAGTTGAGTATTATATCGATATGGAAAAATACTACTTTCCAATCTTAATTCACGGATACATTACAGCTGTTATTTGTGTAAGCATAGCCATCGCAGCTGATACAATGTATGTAATAGTAGTGCAGCATGTTTGTGGACTATTTATGATTATTGGGTAAGATAATCTTACAACATACTTATTTTGTTCACGATTTTTAAAATATATTCAATCAATTCAGAAATTATATTGATAAGAGTACTTTTAAAACTTGTATATCAATTACATCAGACAACAACTGGAAAATGTAGTAAAAGAAGATAATCTAGAAATAAATTTTAATCCAACTATAAGAGAGGATAAGCCATATGAAAATATCGTAAGCAGTATACATGCACACAAGAGAGCTTTAAGGTGCTGTAATTATATATATTAATTATAAATAAAGAATATATTATTATACATTTTATATAATGCATTTACGATCACATATATCTGTACATATTGTTATTTAAATTTATTTTTGTTAAATTTATATATAATTAGATTAATGTATTATATGCAATATGTATTTATACTATATATATTGTATTATTACTTGAAAAATTATGTATAATATATATATGTATATTCTTAGATAAATACGTTTTAACTAAAATATTATGTTTTAATTCGCGCGTGAAGATTTGCCAGTCTGATTGAAGCAGTATTTAGCCAAATGTTTCTTGTAATAGCAGGTTTCAATATGCTTATTATAAGTATGACAGGTGTTACGGTATGTCAATTCAATCTCATTCGTCTTATTACAATAATAATAATGATAATAATAATAATAATAATAACAAAAGCAACAACAACAACAACAATAATAATAAAACAATGTCATAGCACTTAATGAATATTAATATGGAAAAACTGATTTATTGCTTTAACCTTAACTGTACACACTTGTTTTTTGCACCCTAGATATATACACACTGGGGCCCCATTCATACTTATTTTCGTTAAAATGGATATATTTCAATTAATTTTTTTCAATCCATAGAAAATTGATTAAGGAATAAGCCCATAATGTGTAAAAATCGATAGAATTAAAGAATTTTGATATATATATATATAGGTCCAAAAAAAAAGAAAAGTTCAGAAACACGAAAAAAATCTCAATTTTTATCACTTTCTTTTAAAAAATCATCTTTTTTGTTTATAAATCAATTTAGAAAACCTTGAAAACTCTGAAAGGACATACTTGAAATGGTAAAAAAAAATTTTTACCCGATTTCCATTCTTTTATCAAAACTGCAAGCAATAAATATAACGAATTTTCTGCTTTTTATATTTCAACTGTTCATACTTTTATTGTGATTTCATATTTCCTTGTGTCGTTTTCGGAATCTGTATATATAGATAATCTTTATCGTCGAAACTAGAGCTATCGAACACCTTCGCTTCGGGACGAGATTGAAACATCTGAATTTCTGTCTCGTTATGAGTTCTTGTCTCCATGTTTCAATTATAAAATACGTTATTGATTTACTCGCGTACACTTCTATTTTCTTAAATTTCAATCTAATAAAAGAAAATTAGAATTAAGGATATTAAACAACGTATAAGCATTACGTATTTCTAATAAATATGTAACATTCTGACCATAAAACAATGCAAATTTGTAAAAATATTTACCTTGAAAAAGGTACGAGATATACATACTGAAATCTCGAGGACCCCAACCTCTTTAAGCGTTTATTGCTCGATTGTTCAACGATAAATGGCGTGCGGTATCACATATATATACTACAGGAGCCTCAAACTCTTTTTATTATACAACAACGTCCCAACCACCTCCCATTCCAATTTCAAAAATTTCATTCTTAGAAAGTTGCGCTGGGATCTCGGAGATCCCAATGTGTGCAGCTAAGGTTAATATCCATTTTAAACGTTATTTAAAAAAATTAAAATATTTTAATAATTAATTTAGTAATAATTATAAAAAAATTAAAATAGACAATAAATAACGGTCTATATCAAGCTAAATTTATTAATTAAAACAGATTTAAAATAAAAATTGGATAAACTTGATGTTTTTATAATTACAATATTAAATCTTCTTATAGGCAGTTTCAAATATGGACAAACCAGAAGAGTTTTTAAGACAAATAACATTTTCATGCGCGTTGTTAGTGCATTTATTTTTCGAGAGTTTTCAAGCGCAACGTTTAATCGACCATAGCACATATTTTCATACTAGTTTGTATGTATAAATTAATTTTTGTATTTAAAAAAATCTTACACGCATATTTTTGTAGAACACATTTTATAATATAGATATATACAAGGTGGCCCGCGTAAAGTATTACAAGCTAATAACTCTAAAAATATTTATCCTATCAAAAAGTTGTTCATAAAAAAGTTTCATATATTCAAAGGGCCTTTCTAATGTAAAAAAATCCACCCCTGTTCTCCCTTGAACAGGGACGGGGATAATAATCAAAAAATTCAAATGGTACCCTCTGTAAAATGTTACATATTTAGATTCTACGAGAAAAAACAAGTAAACTTTGTCTGAAACATTTCTTTGGAAAATGCTCTTATCAAAAGTTATGAACATTTAAACTTTTAGCTATTTTATTCACGATTGAATTCCATTGACACAATGTTTTGTGTTCACGATACAATGAAAACGAAGATGACCTTAATGTTAACCAAAAGAAATATAAATATACATTTATCGGGAAACGTAAATACAGATCCACTATGTATTTAGTTAGTGAATGTACTCACGAAATGAGATATTTCGTAAGTGGATAGTCCTGTTCAATGGCACCCTCGTTCACCTGATATTACATCTTAGGACTATTTTTCATGGAGGTATATCAAAGAGGAAGTCACATCTCAACCATTTACGACGAAAGAAGACTTAAAACGAAGAATACGTACTGCTTGCACTAAGGTAACTCCAGAAATGTTTAGAATAAAGCATAGTTTTGAAAAAAAATTAATAAGTGTTTAGATGTTAATGATCAACAATTCAAACATTTAATAAAATAAAATAAAAACAAAAAAACTATGAGTCTTACTTAATTTATCATTAATTTCAATGCACTCTACATTAGAGTTTAAATGATCATAACTTTTGATAGGAGCATTTTCCAAAAAATGTTTCAGACAAACTTTACTTGTTCCCCGTAGAATCCAAATATGTAACATTTTACACAGGGTTCCATTTAAAACTTTGAAATTATACCCCCCCGCCCCTCTTCAAGGGGGGACGGGGGTGAATTTTTGTTTATGCAGTTAAAAAGGCTCCCCGAATATATGAAACTTTCTCATGAACAATTTTTTGATAGGACAAATATTTTTAGAGTTATTAGCTTGTAACACTTTACATGGACCACCCTGTATATATTATACGAACGCATTTTAAATAAAGCAAAGTTATAATAAACAATATAGAGAATTTTGTAAAAATTTGATAAAATCGTTGATAAAATATTTATCTAATAATTAGTTGATAAAATATTTTTTTTTTTATCTAATAAAATACTCAATCCATTCTTACTTAATTTCAAACTAAATAAAATAAAAATAAAAATTCTACTAACTAAAAATTAACTCTCTATAATAATAAAATCAATTAAGACTCCTTATAATGCAAAAACGAATTGGAAAGAATAAAGAGAAAAGAATAAAGGAATCGGACGCAGAAGATGTCGCTAAAATTAAAAAACACCACTAATAAGTGAAAAAAACCATTTATTCGAATAACGCTCTTTTATTATGATAGTAACGCTTTTATATGTTTCGGCTAACATTTAGCCCTCTTCAGAGAAACAATTAACTAATTTATATATTGTAACTATTCAATACAATTTTTCAATCAACGGTGAGCTCCTTCACGTCGTAATAATTAAGATACAGAATAAATAACAGATAAAACTAAATGGATGAAAAAGAAAAAGAAGAAAAACAGAAAAAATGAAAATATCAGAAATAATAAATTGTGAGAATTAATTTCCAAAAAACTAAGATTATAATAAATTATCCCGAGAATAAAAGGAACTCACCACGATTATAAAGTACCGCATCGCAAACAATAGGGGAGAGTGGTCTAAATCGGACCAACTTACAGTTTTTGTTCTCTATAAGGCGTAAATAAAGATTATAAAACCAATGGTGCCATTCAAAAGATCATTTAATTTCTTTCATTTTTGCATGAAACCATTTTGACGTATCTCTTACATGTATCGAACTATAATGGAAAATGTAAAAATGCATTTTCCGGTCAGATTTAGAATCATGAGTTCTGAACCGGACCTCTCTTATTTTTATAAACTTTTAGATAGAATTTTAAAATATTTTAATTAATTTTTGTTAGTATTGAATAAAAACGAGCAATTTAAAACTGAAAGATAAAAATACAGTTTATATTATTAGAATTAAAATCAATAAAAAAATTCTATTAATCTGAATCTGATGACACATGATATTTTATTGATTTAGTGTCCCTAGACCAGATCTGATCCGTCGATTTGTAATCAAATTTGTGACCCTCCAGCAACCGATGTTCCGTTATAACGCTGCGGGTACACGTAACACGTGTTCCATTTGATGTGGTTTTTATGCTCGGCAATCCTTGATTTGAGTTGTCTACACGTCCGTCTCTCATAACTCGCATCGCAACTCTTACATAAGATTTTATAAACAACACGTGGCGATTTGTTAACACGCAAAGGGTCCTTATGTATCCTAATGAATTCCCATAATTTATTCATACTGTAAAACAATACTTCCTTATTATCGTTATTTAATTTATTGAACTTATCAGTAATACCACGATTAAAGCGGTCCAATTTGTTTAATATTAAATATTAATATTAAAAACCTGTTTTTAATATTAATTTTAGTATTAATATTAGTATTGTTTACAATGCGGTACTTTATAATCTTGGTGAGTTCCTTTATATTCTCGGGGATGATTTATTATAATCTTAGTTCTTTGGAAATTATAGTTCTCACAATTTATTATTTCTAAAATTTTTATTTTTTCTGTTACCCTTCTTTTTCTTTTTCATCCATTTAGTTTTGTTTGTTATTTATTCTGTATCTTAATCACGACATGGAGCTCACCGTTGATTGAAAAATTGTATTAATTAGTTCTGTAAATTAGTTTGTTTCTCTGAAGGAGGCTAAAAAGTTAGCCGAAACATGTAAAAGCGCTTCTATCATAATGAAAGAGCGTTATTCGGATAAATGGTTTTTTTCACTTATTAGTGGTGTTTTTTAATTTATAGCGACATCTCCTGTGCCCGAATACTCCTATTGCCCTTTATTTTCTCTCCAATTTGTTTTTAAAAATTAATCTAATTTCAATCTAAAAATAATGTTCTAAAAATAATACAAAATAGAGATATATTAATGTATTTTGGTTGTAGAATGAACATAGCATGGTATCAAACTTCGGCTCGAACAAAGAAAATTTTAATTTTTATGCTAATGAAGACACGAGATCCTTTTGTATTAACAGCAGGAAAAATGTTTGTCATATCCATGGATACTTTCTCTACGGTAAGACATATTATACATAATTATATACATATATATATAATATAATACA
>NW_017279855.1:119962-120690 GCF_001594065.2 Cyphomyrmex costatus
TATATAAAAAGCTGTTTTAAACCTATGGTTATAGAGTTATACAAGTGCACACGAACACAAACACACAGACACGCACTCACGCACGCACGCATCTGCGAAGGTTTAAAATAGTTTTTAAAAGATTTTAAAATAATTTTATGCGGAATTCTCACACAATTAATTATACGTTTAATACAAATATAGTTGATTTATAGAAAAAAATCACACACATAGAAAAATGAAATTATATTGATAATTTATAAATGAGTAAATAAGCAACGCAATTTTGATTTTTAATATTATTTATTTGTTCTCCTTCAAGATCATACGTACATCAGCGTCATATTTTACAATGTTGCGGTCGATGAAATAGTTAATTAACTTTGTTGGTAAACTGATATTGCGTACTAAAATTTAAAATAATAACATGTAAAACATAAAAGGATGGTTGTACTATGTTTTAACCAAGGAAAATTTAGAATAAATACTAACAACTTACCGGACCTGATTAAAGGTTGGTACTTTCCATCCTAGAAATTTTATCATTACGGGTGCGTAAGGCATTCCCACATTTGTTCGTGTTTTATTTGGATTGAATCTTACATTATACTCAGGTATGCCATTCCTAATAATTTCTAGAAATCTATAAAATTGTTATACAAAATTTTATAATTCATTTTTGCATATACGCATGCGCGAGTAAGCTCTTTCTCTCTCTCTCTCTCTCTCTCTCTCTCTCTCTCTCTCTC
>NW_017279855.1:120979-128366 GCF_001594065.2 Cyphomyrmex costatus
CTCTCTCTCCCTCTCCCTATAAATGCGATTGTAAAGTGTCTTGGTGAAGTTGCGCTTAGAAATAAACTTACTGTGAAATAAATTACGAGGTAAGCAAAGGTTTTCCGAGGTGAGAGATCCGTCAAATGGTAAATCTAAGAGATAAGGCCTATAACCTAGTTCAAATAAGCAAGAGCAATGATGATTGGGAACTGTTTCGACAACTAAGAAACAAAGTGGTTGATGAATGTAGAAAGGCCAAGAAAAATTATTTAGAATCTAGATTAGATAAAAATAAAAAAAAATCCTAGACAAATGTGGAGATCGCTTCGGGAGCTGCTGAAGGATACGAGTAGATAATACATAAAGGAAGATTCAGTGTGGAGACACTTTGATAGTAATATATGGCAAATATTTGTAATACATTTTGTAGGTAGCATATCAGAGTACTAAAAACTTCAAATTTACTTTCAGAATATTTATCTATTATTAATTTCATTGTATCATCACTTTTTAAAAAGTAAATTTGAAGTTTTTAAAAAGTGATGATACAATGAAATTAATAATAGATAAATATTCTAAAAGTAAATTTGAAGTTTTTAGTACAATTACTGTAGGCGAATTAAATCGAATAGTTCATCTTCATAGATTAGGAAACAAAAGTGGTACAGAGGAAGGAATAACTGTTGAAATATAATGAAAAGTAACAGTAGCAGGTATAAAATTATGTGAAGTACTGAATAGATCCTTAAAGGAAATATTCTCAATTGAATAGAAAGAAGCTATTGTAATTCCTATATCAAAAATACAAAGAATAAAAATAATAGAAGAATTTCAACCTACAATAAATAAGTTACTGATTTACGAGAAGGTACTAGAAATAATAGTTCGCAGTCAATTAGTTAACTATTTGGAGGATAATAAATTATTATAATAGAAGAGTGCCAATCAGGGTTTAGAGCAAGACACTCATGTGAGTTGGAAAAGAAATATAAGTGAAAGAAAAATGATAGTTGTATTTTCAGATTTAAAAAAAAGAATGTTTAAATTAGTAGATAGAAATATTTTGTTAAAGAAAATGGAAAGTTATGAGATAACAGGGATAGTATTTAGTTGGTTTAATAGTTATTTATAAAACAGAACACAGAGAATTAAATTTAATGGAATCAGTATTAGGATTGTTTCTTTACTATACAGGGTGGGCCATTTTAATCTCCCCACCTGAATTTCTCGTAATCTAAGCTATATAGAGAAAAAGTGTCCAGACAAAAGTAGAGAGGACAGAGGGGGTCACCTAATGGTACCAAGGACCTTGACCTTGAACTCGTTTTTCAAGGTTATTTCAAGGTCAAAGTGGATTTTTTAAATTGGGAACACCTATTTTTGACCCTGGATTTGAAAAGAGCTGAAAATTTTACGTTCAAAATGATATGTTTATCAAGGTCATGGCAAGGTCGAATGAAGGTCAAGTTTACGAATTTTGATTTTCCAATTGAATATACCGGAACCAGACAAATGTTAAAGGGGGCCGAGGGGGTCACCTATCTGTACTCTGATCTTGACCTTGAACTCGATTTTCAAGGTTATTTCAAGGTCATAGTGATTTTTCGAAATAGGAATCACTATTTTCGAGTGTTTCTTTAACTGTATTAACCTTACTTTTAGCGCTACCCAGAAACAATGACGTGGACGTAGTAAGTACTGTTTCCTTTGGGGTGCTGGATTAAAGTGAGTCCCCTCGCCTCTCACTATTCGGGGTGCTGGATTAAAGTGAGTCCCCTCGCCTCTCACTATTCGGGGTGCTGGATTAATGTGAGTCCCCTCGCCTCTCACTATTTTAAAAAATATTAACTTAACTTTGAGCAATTCCAAGGCAAACTCTCCTTAACACCGTACGCCATTTCCAAAGACGTTTGATTTTACCTTCAAGCAAATGGAGGCAACTTCGAACATTTGCTTCAAAGTTAATAATTTTTAAAATAGTGAGAAGCGAGGGGACCCACTTTAATCCAGCACCCTGAATAGTGAGAGGCGAGGGAACTCACATTAATCCAGCACCCCGAATAGTGAGAGGCGAGGGGACTCACTTTAATCCAGCACCCCAAATAGTGAGAGGCGAGGAGACTCAAAAGGAAACAGTACTTACTACGTCCACGTCATTGTTTCTGGGTAGCGCTAAAAGTAAGGTTAATACAGTTAAAGAAACCCTCGAAAATAGTGATTCCCATTTCGAAAAATCACTATGACCTTGAAATAACCTTGAAAATCGAGTTCAAGGTCAAGATCAGAGTACAGATAGGTGACCCCCTCGGCCCCCTTTAACATTTGTCTGGTTCCGGTATATTCAATTGGAAAATCAAAATTCGCAAACTTGACCTTCATTCGATCTTGCCATGACCTTGATAAACATATCATTTTGGACGTAAAATTTCCCGCTCTTTTCAAATCCGGGGTCAAAAATAGGTGTTCCTATTTACAAAAATCACTTTGACCTTGAAATAAACTTGAAAATCGAGTTCAAGGTCAAGGTCCTTGGTACCATTAGGTGACCCCCTCTGTCCCCTTCTACTTTTGTCTGGACCATTTTTCTCTATATGGCTTAGATTACGAGAAATTCAGGTGGGGAGATTAAAATGGCCCACCCTGTATATAAATGATTTGATAAGAATTGTTTGTAGCAATTGTGAAATTAGATTATTCGCAGATGATGCACTAATATATACAATAAGCCATTCAAGCCAAGAAAGAATCTTAATATAGGGGAGAATGTTCTAAATCGGATCGTGTTCCAAATCGGACCTTTTAATTTAAATAAATACGATTAAGTAGATTTACGTGCTATTTATAACGTAAAGTCCTTATAAAATACCGAACATATAACAGCAATTTGGCAGTACTCTATCATGACGTTCATAGAATAGACGCAAATATGTATTTTCGGCTAACATGCGAAAATTTTTTTAAAAAAGGAAATCCTTGTAAATCCTTATTTAAAAGATGTTAAAAATTTGAACGATAATTGATTTAAGATAATTAAAGAGTGTAGAATTCAAAAATATCAAGTTTTGTGATTACTTTTGCGATTTATTGTAAAATTTGTTCCATTAGTTCGACAGAACCCGTGTCTAAATCGGACCACAAGTTGGGTGTCCAAATTGGACTTATATAAAAAAAAACACTAAAAAAACGAGTAAGCCAACTAATTCATTGAAGAAAGAAGATTCGCCACAACTTGGTTGTAGTACTGGTGATCTAAAGAACACGAAATCAATAAAATATTCATGTATCATCATGTATCATCAGACTCGACTTGATGGAATTTATTATTGATTTTAATTCTAATAATATAAACTGTATTTTTATCTTTAAGTTTTAAATTGCTCGTTTTTACTCAATACTAATAAAAATTAATTGAAATATTTTAAAATTCTATCTAAAAGTTCATAAAAATAAGAGGGGTCCGGTTCGGAACTCATGGTTCCAAATCGGACCGGAAAATGTATTTTTACATTTTCCATAGTTCGATACAGGTAAGAGGTAACATCAAAATGGTTTCAAGCAAAAATGAAGGAAATTAAATGATCTTTCGAATGGCATTGGTTTTATGATCGGACTTTATTTATGCCTTATAGAGAACAACTGTAAGTAGGTCCGATTTAGACCACTATCCCCTACAGATGCAAAAAATTGAGGAATAGTTAAAAAATAATAGAATGAAATTAAATGTGAATAAAACTAAAGTTATGTTAGTGAGAGAGGTATTAGGAAAAAAGTATCGGAAAGCAATATAAAAGTAAAACTAGAAAATATAGCATTAGAAGTGGTCAGTGAAATTAAATATTTAGATGTCATTATAGAGAAATTTTAATTTTACAGCACATGTTAATTGTCTAGGGAAAAAGATAGGATCAAAATTGGGGGCATTTCGTCGAATTACTATGAATTTGACGCCATACATGAGGTACGTTATATACAAAGCGATAATTGCTCCGTTTGAATATTGTCCGTCTATATTACTGAATTTAAACGATTATAATGTGTGCATTATTTACAGAAATTACAAAATAAGGGAATGAGAATTATATTATGGTGCAATTTACAGGACAAGAATCGAAGACATTCTTAAAGCATTGCAATTTATGTCAATTAAGAAAAAAATTGAATACAATGTTTGTATTTTGATACATAAAAATGATAAATAGAGATTGTTCGGGTTATTTAAAAAATGAGATAGAGCAAGTAAGAAGGGAGGAAAGAGTACAAAGAAGATTAGAGGGAAATATACAATTAAAAGATGTAAAACTAGAGAAGAACAGAGAATATTATTATATGATAGATTTAAAATGTGTGTGCGTGCGTGCGTGTGTGTGTACAACAATTTACCAAATGAAATAAGAGAAAAAAGATTTAAAAATTTTAAGAGAACATTAGTACCATATATGAGGAGTCTGTCTGTCTGTCTGTGTGTGCATGTATGCATATGGGTGCGTGTATGCGCGCGCACAAATACTTTGTAATATAAACAAGATTACTGAAATTACTTTGCTGCATGATGTTCAGTCTCAGTCAAATATAAAATATCATCAACATATATAACTAAAAGACCGTTGTCTGTATATTCAGAGAATATCTCTCTAATCATGTGTTGATAATAAATATGAGATAAGATCGAAGATATTGATAAACCTTGTGGTACGCCATCTTTTATTGAATATATTTGACCATTCAATTTAACCTATGATAAATAAAAATATTATTTAATGTTAATTGCAACTTTCATGTATATTTACTTTTTACCTTTTGCTGGAATATTAATTTGTATAACTTATTAATGATCCATTTTTTTTTAAATAACTTGGGTTTTTCTTTGCTTGGATTTATATTTTTAAATATTGATCTTTTCAGATAATTAGATATAATTTGCACTGTATATTTGTTCATTCTATTTTGCTTTTTCTTAGGTCTTTTTAGGATACAAATTCGTACTGCAATATACCTTTCTAATTCTTGGCAACACATTTGAATAATATTGTATAATTTTTCTAAAATAAAATAGTAAATTACAATGACTTGATAACAAATATACCAAATGTAATTAACAATAAATTATACCTTGTAATATTGAACCAAATGCATCTTTAATATCACATTGAATAAAATATAAATGATCCTTAGATCTTGGTGTTATAAAACTAAAAATTGCATTTTTACAGCTTGCTATAGTTGGGATCCCACTTTCATTAAAGTATGTAACATATAATTGTTGAAGAAATCTTAAAGCAACGTCCATTTCATCATACTTTGTTTTAATATCATGCCTAAAATTGTAAATATATATAACACACTTTATTATTTGTATTTATTTGTAATATAAGAGAACAACATTGAAAGAATATTTGCTAAGTAAATATTTATGTACTTTGTCAAAAATAAAGGTCTCAAACCAGAAGAACCTGGAATAAATTTATATATTCCAGTAACATGTTTCTTATTTAACTTTGTATATGGAATAAGACTACCAGATTTCTCTTTTTCCTTTATATATTCTTTCTGCATATTACACCAATCATCTTTCATGATATAAACCCATTGCTTTTTAACTGCTTTCAAGACCACATATTTATGTAAAATCTTTATGATATATTGTGTAAAAAACCAATATAGTAGCTTCAGTAAAATTATCCATTGTATTGTATTATCAACTGAATGTAACCAATTAATTTTAGAAACCTAAAAAAGAAAAATATTGCATAAAATATTAAAAAATTATCAAATTGATAAAAAATGATAATCATCTTAACAAGATCAAAACTTTCTATAATTCACTTAATCATTGAAAAAACATACATCTAGCTTCTTGAATAATAGTTCTATATCTAATGATGCTCCAATGACAACTGTTCTTCGTACAGTTCTCTTAAAAGCACTTGTTATTAATATTTTATCTGGAACTGTCTTTAAGAGATGAGATATTGTCTTCTTTATAGCCTTTTGATTTTTTAATGTACCAAATAATTCAAAAGGAACATTTTCATATACCAATAAACCAAAGAAAGATTGTAGTGAATGGACATGAACTTGATGCTTAAATTTCAAGGATGTATACTTTTTGCTATCTTTTTCTATTATACACTTTAACTTATCAAAATAATTATATTTATTATGCCGGTTCTTGAACAATTCCATTATTGGTGATAAAGCATAAGTAACACTATCTAAATTAATGTTTCTATAACATTTGTTAAGCCCAATATCTGTATTTAAAATGTTATAACATATATCTTGCCCTGTATTCTTTCTTTCTAATATAGAATATTTTGAAATTTTTGCCGTAGTACGATTTGTCTTCCATATTTGACATCTAGACTGAAACAATTTCACTTTAGAATTATACGTTTTAACTGGAATAGAACATGAAACTTTTGTCTCTGCTTTTGACTTTGGACATGGTATGCTTCTACATGATTTTTTATTCCACCTCCTCTTATATGAAATATAACTATTTCTGAAAAAGAAAAAGGAACTAATGGATACTTGAAAAAAAAAAATAATCGAAAATAATGTAAATTTTTCAAACTTTGAATATAGTGCAATTATACCTTTAAAAGGCGAGGAAATTAATACGTTAAAAAAAAAAAGAAAATATTAATAGAAGAAAAAAGTGACAAAAACCTGTTATTTCTAAAAGATAGTTTATGATAATTACGAATCATTTTTATTAAACATTCTCAAGTGTTCCAATGTTTACGCCTTTTTCACTTACAGCTGCTTACAGCAGAAGTAGAGAGAACTGAACCTAAGACCCGTTCTACAATACGTGATAGTCTTAGGGCAGTTTATAGTAGGCCGTAACCATTGGTCGCGTTCAGCAGACTCAACAGTTTTACGAATATTTTATGATTCTTCGCTCAGATAGGACTATTCCTTTAGATCTAAAAGAATAATCCAATTAGCGAGACGAATCATAAAACAGTTGCAAAACTGTTGAGCATAGATATAAGGAATATAGGGACGAAGTGTAGGGTGCGATTACATGGAGCGCGGTACGCGGTTCTCGGTTCTCTAGCTGCCTAGTTAGTTAACCGCGTACCGCGTACCGCCTATTTCTTTTCCCTGATATTACATGGAGCGCGGTTTGCGGCACGGGCTAATGACAAACTCACATTACTATACGTTGCTATGCACTTTTTAATGGAATTAATTAATTTAAACGCAATTATTAAGTAAATCTGTTAAAAAAATAAGAGTATCGATAAAGTGTATATAAAGATAAGTTAATATATTTAAAAAAATTCATACTAATGTGAGTTTGTCACTAGCCCGTGCCGCAAACCGCGCTCCATGTAATATCAGGGAAAAGAAATAGGCGGTACGCGGTACGCGGTTAACTAACTAGGCAGCTAGAGAA
>NW_017279855.1:129070-143586 GCF_001594065.2 Cyphomyrmex costatus
ATTTATTTTGATTATTCACAGGGTCAATTGGAATATGAATAACTCAGCGAGAAAGACAAAATTAAAAAGGTTGCTGACTCTTGCAGCTTTTGCTGTGTATGTAGAACAACAAGAAGAACAAGAACTGCAACAATTACGATATCGACAACGGAGGTGGTGGACAAGAGAATGGATTATACGAAGAGAATTCGAATTAAGAGGATCTGTTCACTTAGCACTCAATGAACTTGTCAATGAAGATATAGAATCTTTTTGTAGATTCTTCAGAATGGATTTGAAATTATTCAGTAATTTGTTGGTTAAAGTTTCTCCATTTATTCAAAGACAAGATACAGTTATGCGAAAGTGCATTCCGCCAATTCAAAGACTATCCTTGACTCTAAGATTCTTAGCTACTGGAGAATCTTTTCGCAGCATGGAATTTGCAACAAGAGTACCGGCTTGTACTTTATCACGTATCATCCCTGAAACAGTTAGAGTCATTTATGAAGTACTGAAAGATGAATATTTAAAGGTAACTTTATTTATTAAAATTATAATTTTTATTTCTTTGTATCGAATATGCTGTGAATATTTAGAATAATATTTATATACATAACCGGGGTTGAGTAGTAACTAGTTAAAACGTTAAAAGTTAAAAAAAAGTTAAAAAGTTAATAACTTTTAACTTAACTCAGTTAATTTTAAATGCATCAAATTTTAACTTAACTAAATTATTTTTAAAGGTCAACTTTTTAACTTTTTTTAAGTAATATACATAATACATACACATATACATTTACATATACATATTTTATACATATTTTAGACTCCAGATACCGAAGAAGAATGGAATCATGTTGCTGACCATTATTTGCAACAATGGAATGTGCCTAACTGCATTGGTGCAATGGATGGCAGACATATTGAATTTAAAGTTCCTCTCAGTCAAGGATCATTGTACCATAATTATAAAGGTACAAACAGTATTGTTTTATTAGCATTAGTTAATGCTCACTATCAATTTATATATGTCAACGTTGGTGTTAATGGCAGAGTAAGTGATGGAGGTGTTTTTCGTGAAAGTGATTTGGCAAAATATATAAATCATCCACAAAATCTATTAAATGTGCCAAAAGATAAATTATTACCCGGTATGAATCAGCCTGTTCCTTTTGTTATTTTAGCTGATGCAGCTTTTCCGTTGCAGAATCACATATTAAAACCTTATCCATCACGCAACTTGCCTCATGATGAGCGAATATTTAATTATAGACTAAGTAGAGGTAGGAGAGTAGTTGAAAATGCTTTTGGCATATTAGCTAACAGATTTCGCGTTCTTCTAACACAAATATATTTATCTGTTGAATCAGTTCAAAATATAACACTTGCTTGCTGCGCTTTACATAATTACATTAGTAAAGAAAATAATACTTTTTTACAAGGAGCTGTAGATATTGAAGATTTAGAAAATAGAACCGTAATACCTGCTATTTGGAGAAATAATAATGTACAGTTACGTAATTTAGAAATTGTAAACATAAGACCCAATAGAAACGCAATTTATGTTCGTGATGTTTTTAAACAATATTTTAATACTGTTGGAAGAGTTGAATGGCAAGAAGCTATGATTTAATACAAAAATCTTATAAAGGGCATATAAGAGTCAAAATATTATATACTCTATATTATATTTATTATTTTAATACTGTCTTTTAATACTGTTGAATGCTTTTTCTATTTTGTGAATGAAAAACAACCGTTACGTATGATACATATTTTTAAAACAATATATTAATATTACAAATGCTTCAAGTATGACGTTATAATTTTATTTATATTGTATTTAAAAGATTGTATATTATTTGTTGTATAAATTTAACATCTCATTTTGTAATTTATATTATAGTCAAAAGCAGTATCTTGATGTATATCTTTATGTTTTTTGACATTACTATTAAAATATGTAAGGCTAATGTTATAAATATAAAATTGCAAAAAGCAAGCATAATCATAATAAGATGTTTATAATATGTTCTAAATATGTTATTTTATTAATATAATACGGTATAAAGCAAAATTTGAAGTATTAAAAATGTTTAAAAAGAAACAATATTTTATTCTCTCTCACTCTTAAAAAAAAACATTAGTCTTTATAAACCCCGCTCAAGAGTGGTTTTTCGTCCATAAAGCTGTTTTCCAACGCGTGTATTCCATCGGGGTGTTTTTTATTTGTTGTCTGGCATGCGGAAGTGTCTCTGTGCAAAAGGAGAAATGGGGGAAATTGTTTAAAAAAAATCGTTCTAAAAATGTTCCAAACTTCAACCATTTATTGTTTATTTTGTAACAATTACATTATATTTTGTATTTTATAACAAATAACTATAACATCATAAATAATCACTTATATTCTGCTACTTATTTTAATTTTAAATATTCACAGCATATTCGACATAAGGAAATAAAAATTATAATGTTAATAGTTATCTTTAACTATTCATCACATAAAAAAAATCGTTTTTTTTTTTCAAATCACATTTTAAGAATATTGGAAGAGTTGGAAGAAGAGTTGAATAACAAGAATTTAAGTTACTAAAAGGTAAGAAAATAATTTATCACATACTCATACGTTACTATAATAATAAAATAATTTTGTATTACATACTCATTCGTACGTTACTATAGTAATAAAATAATTTTGTATCATAAACTTACGTACGTTATTATAGTAATAAAATAATTTTGTATCAAACTCTTACGTACGTTACTTACTATACTAATAAAATAATTATTTATCACTCACTTTATGAATATTACTTACTAAATAATAAAACTTATATGAACAATAATAAAACAGATAGGACAATATAAAAATAGTATATTGTTTAATCACTATCTGCATCATCGATTAATGTGATAATATTTCTTTGCAAACCTTTTAATTTTTTCAAATTTTTAATCTTACGTAACTCGTCCTCTACATATAAAATCCAATGTTTCAAGCCGTCTTCTGCTTCTTTATTTTGACTTATCGATTCAATTGCAGTTGAAGCCTTTGACCAAAAATTGTTTGTAACATCAAAGGAATTAGTTTTTGCTAATTCAGATTTTTTTCTTTTAGCGAATGTTGCAGTACGTGATTGTGATGAGATACTACTCATTGAAGAGGATGAATGAATATTTTCACAGATATTTTCTATTTAAAACAAATAAAAATAATAATTAGAAATATAAATCAAAATTATATTTCTTACACACACGCACGCACGCACATACACGCACGCACACACACGTGCGCGCGCGCACATACACACAAACACATACACGTATACATATACATGCACATGATATAAATATTATAAAATTATACATTAAAACATTATAAAATATAAAGTCTATCATTCTTACCTTTATCATATTCTTTATCTTTTACAACATTATGTACATCCAATAGCTGTAAATTGTCCGTATCATCTTCATTTATTAATTCGTTTATTGTTGAACATTCCGATTCATGCTTAGAAAACTACAAATTATCATTATTTTTCAATTATTATTTATTTAATTATAATATTTTTGTAACTTTCAAGTATTTTTTCTGCTCACTTTTTCTGTTATAGAAGATTCTCCTCTTCTCTGTGCAATATAAGGATCAAGAAATTTCATATCCTCATATAACCACCAGGTAGGTTTATAAATCTCATCAGTTGATGCACCGCTTGCTTTTGATTGTTTAATTTTATTGACATAATCTAAATATTGTGATCTTAAATTGTTGATCTTCTTTTTTACAATTTCTATTGTTAGTGGTTGTTTTGTTATTTCTGTATACTGATCACATATTATTTGTAAAGCCTTTTCTCTTTTTATACGATTGTGAAAATCCATATAGATTTCACAACATACAAACATGGATGTTGTTGATACAATAACAACAAAGTTCGAACATTATCTCTATCCATATTTTCCTAAAAATTGATAATTAATTTTTTAATGCAGAAATATATTGTTATACTTTAATTATTTTTATTTACATTTTATTATTTTAATTTTACTACAAGAATCCATAAATTTCATTCTGTCAATTTAATTTATTTATTCTTGCTTACCAAAGATATAGGAGATTAGAGAATCCTTCGTAAACCTTTTTTTATTTTAAAGTTTTTTTTAAAGGCGTCTTCAACTTTCGTAAACTGCTTTATTTATAGGTTATGACTATCTACCAATATCTCATGTTACCAACATTGACTAGTTATTAAATATAATGTTGGTAAAGGAATTGAATAAAATGAAGGAGCTACGGAAAAATGGGACAGGATGCATTTTTGTTGTACGATGCTTCTTTTGAGATATTCATCCGAGTTGCCTGTGTCCACGATTTGAGTTTTAGTAACTTTTTCTCAGATCGAGAATAATTGAGAACTCGGACCAATTTCTAGCATAGTGGACACAAGCTTACGAGACTTCTGTTTGAGATATTTATCCGCGTTGCCTGTGTCCACGATCCGAGATCTAGTAACTTTGTCTCGAATCGAGATCTCAGACCGATTTCTAGCATACTGCATCCGATTTTCGTCGTACGTAGAAACCCTAAAAAGAGAGACTCGCCAACTCGTCACGTGACTATGGGTGATTCTGATTGGCTGGGGTAATAATCTGTGGCGGTGGTTACCTAACCCAACCGACGCAATGTCGCATCTCTGTTTTCTAGGCTTCTATAAGAATCCATTCCTTTCAGCGGACTCCCTCCCAATTAGGGGTAACGAATCAGGACCACTTTTTCAGCTTGCGACATGTACCATAACCTAGAGCCCCTAAAGGTCTCTACCATAACCTATTGATGACACATGTGTTGCTGTCAGCTTGTGTTGCTTACTGACTAGTAAGTTAATTTATCACATCTAATTGTATTAAGTTCGGTCTCCTTCTCTCCTACTTCGTGGTGCAAGTTCAGTATCGCCTTATTTTTTAACTATGAATCTAGAGGGCATCTTAAGACGTTACTTAAGGCAGTTTTAAATATAAGAACAACTATGAATACCGGCCCTAGTGTTTGTTTGACATGCGCAGTCACGAATTGAAAACGACTATCAGAGCGACAGAGAGGACTAATGAAGCGCAAGAGTGGGGGAAGTTATCCGCCGTCACTTTTTAGTCTACCTCCTCTACCGATATTTGACCGAGTTTACTCTCCTGGTTCTAGTCTTCTTGATTTAGAATAAAACTACGTATAATAAAAACATTGCACGAGTAACTAATTAATTTTTTAATTTGATTTTAAATTTCGTGCACTCTCTATTTTAGTGAAACGCATGCGCAAGAGATCACAGATCATGAATTTATAGCGCTACATGTAGTCGGTATGACAGATTTTCTAACCTCAACAGTCGTCAACTTTAACGCTTAATATTTCGGTTCGGAGGGCATAGCGGCACTTTTTATTGCCAGATTCGTTCGTTCCGTACAAAAACGCGTCAAATGAGTGTATTTTTATCAAAATTTGAACTGAACGAGGTATTCTATGCCTTTACAGGTCCTTTTAACGATTTTTACATTATTACTTATAAAATATTAGATCACTCAAAATATTGAGTACTTAGTTAGCTATTGTGTTGTATCAGCTATCAAGATTTTATAGCAAATTTACTGTCTTCTTTTCGAACTTGATTTCTGCTATTATAATTCATCATCCATAGGTACGATTCTATCACTCTTATGATTAACTTTAACATCGATTCAATTTACTCTTTATTTTTTAAATCTAAGAATGGTTTCACCAGTGTAAGATTAATTTTTATCTTGACTTAGAATTCTTAGAAATTCTTAGCACTAGAAAAAGATAAAAAATTAATTTAATCATGATTAAAATTAATTTTATATCGATAGAACCTTAATATTGCAACAGAAATACAACAGAATTGGAGTGTATCTTACCATTGTAAAGCAAGAAAGAAAGTTCTAGTGTAGAAATAAAAGACAGATCCATGACACTATAATTTATGGCTTATATATTTTCTAAAATTTCTGATATTAGAAAAACTGAAATAAAATAGCAAGCTATATATTCACCTGTTACTGGTTTATCAGTAGATATAATACAATGCACAGTTTGTAATATATGCTTTTGTCAAGTTTGGATATTTGAATCAAAAACTTAAAAATATTATACTGTAGATTCTTTAATTTATTTAAAAACATGAAATATTGCAAAATAAATGTAATATTTTAGCAGGTGTGAGCATGGAGCAGCTGCAGACGGCATTGACCGCTATCAAAGTACTCCGGTCCAACGTCGGGCAAGTGTTTGATTCTCTTGGAAATGGCTTACGGGCAGAACATGGGGAGGAGAATAAAGAATCCAAGTATTTGTTTGAGTTACAGGAACTGTTGACCACTGTAAATGTTAACTTGAGGTAAGTGTTTGAGAATCTTAGCTCTATATAGGATGCTGTAAGAAACAAATTAATTTTTGCTATTTTAAAACATTACAGAGACGTAGAACAGGCGATAAGTAGTTTAAATCCACCACCCGGTCCTTTCAATTTAGCCAGCACAACTTACCTCAGTCAAGAGACCACACAAGAAAGACAAGCGTTGTATAGCACACTCGTTAACAGTTATAAATGGACAGATAAGATTCATGAATATAGTAACGTTGCTCAGTCCTTGCTCAGCCAAAACTCACTAAAGAGATCTTACACAAGTTCAAGTAGAACAAAAAGGGGAAGATATCAAACCAGCAATCACAATGTACCTCAGACGTAAGTTATTGTGATTAATTCTCACAACACATAATTAATGGTAATGGTAAAAGTAAAAGTGATGAACCTTGAATTTGGTCATGAAATAAAAATTGTTGGATCATCGTTTTTGTCCACTTTAGTAAGTTAGAATGAGTAAAATAGTATAAATTAGAATAAGATAACATAAAAAGACAGTATATATACCCTTCTTTCTCACTCTTGACAAAATTGTTCATGGTCAGATTCTATTGTAAGATCTTTAGGTAAAAATAACGCTGTGTCTCAGGGCATGGACTTAATCAGTTTTAACATATACAGGCAAGTTGACTCTATGATATCAACGTTTGATCGACTATTCAATGACATGACGGTATCCGTGTCTCGTCCGTTTGCATCGAATGCAGTATTACATGTTACACTGGGACACGTCCTAAAAGCAGTGATAGCGTTTAAGGGATTGATGATCGAGCGGGTAGTAGTCAAGGGTTATGGTGAAACGATGGACCTATGGACGGAATCTAGACATAAGGTCTTTCGCAAAGTAACGGAAAACGCGCATGCCGCAATGTTGCATTTCTACTCGCCTACGTTACCCGAGTTAGCAGTGCGATCATTTATGGTAATTAACATTTCATTAATAATTGCATTTGTTAATAATTGTGTACTTGTATATTGTAAAATAAAAGAAATAATCATCATTAGCATTAACTTATAGCAGTCTAATTGAAAGAAATTTTGTGTATTCACTGACCACGATCTAATTCACGCTCACAAATTATGAGTATTATTTGTTCTCGTTTAACATTTGATAAACAAGGAAAAATTGATTCTTAAACTTTAAGACAGTAATAATGATAAGTGACGAATAATAGCATTAATGAAACGAATAACAAAATTGATTAAAACAAAAGCATGACGTATTAATTTTATTAATACTCTCTCTATTATAAAAATTAGCAAGATTATTTTTAATTAGATTGCTGTTGACTAATGTTGATTAATGCATTGTTTTTATTCATATACTACTAAATCTAGTTATGTAGATACCATCTTTTCATCCGTTAACTAAGGATTCCAAATGTGCTGTATTTACGATTGTTATTACGTTCTCTTTTGTTTTCAGACATGGTTTCATAGTTTAATCAATTTGTTCAGCGAACCGTGCAAACGCTGCAGCTTGTATTTGCACAGTGCGCTTCCTCCGACTTGGAGAGACTTCCGAACTTTGGAGCCTTATCATCAGGAGTGCAAACCATAAAATACAAGTTTCTCGAAGCTCGTGTTTTAGATAAATAATAATAATCAATCGCAAGTACTTTATCGATTGTAATGTACAGTAATAAAGCGTAATAACATTTGATACTTATATTTTTCCTTCATGCATTTATTAGTTGGAATATTGTATGATATATATACTAAAATAATAGAATTGTGAATAAAATACTTTTCTCTATTTCAACACATGTTAATTGATCTCGCGATACTATTATATAATAAGAGGTTTCTTTTAGGAGATGGTGACGAGGCAAGTAAAACATTTTCACAGAGAATGTAAGGGCTTTTATAAAAAGAATTCAATTACATAACACTTAATAAATGTAAATCGCACAAAACATCGCGCGTTCTATGAGAGAAAAATTGTAAAATATCAGACGGTACATTAATTCGAAACAATATACATACGTCATATCACGCGGCACTGCCGATCGTGCTCAAGATAGAAAGCTGATTAAATGTACGACTAGATTTCTCGTTAGATATCTGTTAATAGTGACGCTTTGAATTCCAACGAACTTATAATATTACACAGTAAAAATAGACGCCCCTTTTTTTCCCATTGTAGAAGCGAGACGACGAAAGGAAAGTATAATCGAACTTGATTATCGTTCAGCGGAGAGAAGTGATGTTTAGTGCTAACTTTTAATATCGTAATATACAAATGAGCGGGCGCGTAAACGTTTTTTTTTTCCTTGAAGTAGCTGCAATCAATGTGTATTCTTTTTATTTCTTGTTTCCTATATCCTACGTATGTATCATATACACTCTCTCAGTGTTATTATATACTATTTAGTTTTACATAATGCTAATTAGTATCATATGTAAATATAATTACGTTGTATTATAATATACTTTTCACATAACTGTACACATTCACATCTTGGAATATTGGCGCTCTCCTAAGGGGCGCAAGTCGTTGAGTGGCAGTGAACTTATTTTACAAATCATTATTGTAATCACTTATTTTGCTGGACTGTTCGAAATTTCTCGTTTTACCTTACTTTTTTCTCTCTTTTATTTTGTTTTCTTGAAGGCTAATGTTCAATGAGTTTCAATAATGTATCATTGACTCGAAATCACTGATGCGATCATTGCTTATCTTCTTATCAAAGTTGTGACGAGTGCGAAATACATTATTATAGGTCTTCGCGTTTAAAAAGTAGTCGCTTTTATAATATATGCATATATGTATATGTTATTACAATCTTTTTAGAAACGAATTATTTGTTTATAGTATTATACGTGGGTCAATTACAGACAAGTGAATACTTTTCGCTGGTAAGAAGGGCTAAGAAAGGCCTTTCCGCTGACGTTCTCTCGACATGAAAGTAATATGATGCTACGTATATGCGCAGACGGAAAGCGCCTTTCTTAATTTACAAATCTTGCGTTGATTTATATATATATGTATATATGTATATACGGCATACTGCATCTCGAGGGTAAAAATTACCGCGCGTGTAAATGATATATTGTTTTTGGTGCCAATGTGATCTGTCTTTCGTGAACACATATCGCAGCATGCCTTTTCTCGGTGAGGTGGTGATCGAAAGAAGGTTGTCGCAAAACACAAATGGATCGAATAGTTTTACGGCTACGAGAATACCGAACGCGCTCTCGGAATTTTTTTGTTTATCATCTAGCAGCTATAACGCAAAGATTCGCGTCGAGTTCGAGGATCTTCAAGACTTGATTCGAGCGGTTCGAATTAATTGTTTCCTGGATACGTGTTTAATACTCAAGCAGAATAATAGTAATGTTAAAATGACGTTAAATCGTAACTGATTAAAAAGTTTAATTTAAGTATTAATTATTTTAGAGACATTTTGACGTCATTTTGATGTCATATAATAACTTGTTCCGCTTGAGTATCACTTTACGATAATTTCGAGATGGAGATAATAATGACGGTATATATAATATTCGCAGTTCCCACGACATAATTATCGGTCATCGCAGAGGTGATAGAAGGAGAGAGAGAGAGAGAGAGTTTATGTTCGCCTGTGTGTATTCAGTGAAGTTTCCAATTATATTAATTAAATTGTTGAGTGTTTACGCCGTGCTACTATCGTCTAGTAGCTATAAATAGTTTCTATATATATGTATATATACGCCTCTATCCTAGCTTTATCAATAATTAATATAGTATTCTGAATTCTCTGATAATACTCGTAATGCAAGGAGATCTACTTTATCATATCTTTTTTTTTTTTTCAGTTCAATATAGCTTTATTGCCTTTCTCATTGATTCTGTATGTTTTGGACAGCTTATAATTAAAAACTTCTTTGGTTTTCTCGTTCGAATGATATCATACAATGACGTTTAGCATGTGATTCCGTCTGGATCATGTTTTTCTCATTCGATTAGTGTCTCTATCCTAGATATTATATTGCGTTTACGTCGCGACATTCGAAACCGCAAGTTGAACTGTTCTGAAAGGAACCACCGAAAATTTATTCCGTACAGAATTGAAATTCTAATCATCGAAATAAAAAATCAAGCCTTCCTTATTTTTTTTAACATCATTCATATTATTTACACTTGCGATTAGATAATAATTTTTTCTTTCGTGAAAGAAAACTTTAGTGGCCGATACGAAATAAGGAGAAATCCTTACGATCCTGATAACTTTGTTCGATGAACTTATTTAACCGTGTAAGAGGAATTCAGACGAATAGAACAAAATAAGATTTAAAGAGAATTTAGATTAATCTATAATTTCGATGATTTGTGATTCGCAAGGTAAATAGCGGGTTTCTTTCGATTTTTACAGGATAATCCGATGGATATATCAAGCTAACGCGAGGTATTTATTTAGCATCATTATTAGCGCTCGAATAATTGGATCCATTTGTCGCTATTAGTAATTATGAAACGGTAGGAAAAGTCTTTCAGTGCTCACGGATTTATATCCGAAGATCTATAGATCTACGAAATGTTTGTTTCCCAGGTAGAACATAGTCATAAAAGTCATAATCAAATCATAAAGATATATATTATAATGGTATCATAATGTCATCATGATGTCATTTATTACTTAAAAATCAATTTGTAAGTCACAAATAAGGTCATGATGATGTCTTTATGATACTATTATAACTTCTCTATTCTATTTTGCATACTCTAACACTTTTAAAGTGTATCTCACTCTTAACGACTGAAAATTGAGTCTTTTTCAAGACTGATTCAATTTTCACTCTTTAGAGATTTCACTTCAAAGAATTAGAGAGTATGATCAGTCTTTCCCTTAGTTCCTCTAAATGGATAACTAAATATCAAATTAATCATATTAAAGAATCTTACAACAGTTGTAAAACTATACTTTTCCTATTAAAATATAATCAATGCAACGTAAAACGGCAAAAGATATAAGCACACATGCGGGATATGATCGTCGTCGATTTCGTTGGTTCATACTATCGCGAAAGAGAGAGAGAGCTTCCCGAAAGAGTCACGATGCTCGATCGACGTCGGTATCTCCATCGCGGTGTTTTCTTTTTCAGGATTTGGAACGGCAATGAGTGGTGGAGATATATGTCTGTCCTCGTTTTGTCACTCGTTTTGTCACTCGTCGATAATGCTACTTTAGCTGGAAACGAAGTACACTATATATAATATTTCCGGTTATACAGGATTATCATACACTTGCTGTGTGGTTCAGCGACGTCTCTCATGTTACGATAGAAGTATACAAGATATATACACACGTATGTACAGCACGTAGGGAGGGATCATTATCTCCCTCGGAATATTCCGAAATATCGAATCGCCTGCACTCTTCCATTAAAAAGATCGATAACAAGGTGGAAGGAGAGGAAGAAAGATCAATGACGGAATAAGAAAAGGCATGCCTCTGCGCAGACTGGCTGCTGTTATTGATTTTCCCGATTCGGCCGAGGTGTCGATTTCTGTCGCGATAAAACGCGATCGGCGATCGCGATGTCGATTGCGTATCGTAAATTCATACAGAAGTTGAAATTAAAATTCTAGACCAATTTTGAAGACTAATAATTTGAAAGACCTTTGAAAAAGGAAAATGAACTTTCGACAAATCTCTGTTTCCCGCTCGTGTATTTTTCGAGGAATAATATTTCCGCGTTTAGAATTTTCATTTAAACTTTCGTCGACCATATGAAATTTTGCATCTTTCGTCAACAACTTAAGGAAGCACTCCTTTGAACTTCAGTATAGACTTTTATATTGTATCCTGGACTGTGTATAAAATTTTGAAAAAATTCTTCCGTACTTATGAAAGGATCTTTAATAACGAGTTTTTTTATTATCACGGAAAAGTCGAATTGTATTTTACTTATTTTTTATAAATTTAAGGACTGCTGCACTAATAATAATATAAAAAAATATATAGAAAATTGAGCCTCACTGAAATAAGTTAACTTCCATATATAGTATAGTTTATAGTATGGTAAACAAAAGATGTCATAGATACAAGAATGAATAATGGCTTGGTGCACAAAAAAACATTTTGGAACATCTCAGCAATGTTGTAGAAACGTTGTAATGTGTTGCTGAAGTATTTTAAAATGTTTCTTGCTTATTAGGAGATGGTTTTTGAGATATAGTTTACAAGGTATTAAAGCACAAGTTTTATACTTATTTGATACACCATAGTTTAAAAACTATTATTTTTTTAGTCTTGTGCCTGTAACATTTTTCGTTCATTACATTATCTATATACAGTACAGAACTCGCAGTAATGTTTGCATGGTAATATTACTAGAACATTACTGTAATATTGCTGGAGCAATCAGCGCTGTGGGTTTTATACGCTACATTATAAGTAAAAACAAATTCACCGAGACACAATTTTCTATCAGTGTTTTCATCTATCAAAACTTCCAATCAAAATATCTGCAAACTGTATTTTCGAAGTCTAATTTGGCCGGACGGAGATTTAACGCCGATTTCTTCATTCGTTGATTCGAAGGACTCGATAATGCATTGTAAGAATATTTAACAAAAGTAGTTAAAGAACCGATATGTCCATTAGGCCGAAGCGGGAAAGTGTGCTGTAATGTACCCTGCGTTTTATGAGATAAAATATGGTTGATTGGTTCGTGAATATACTGGTGATCGAGAGGCACCGTATGAGTTCGACGTGCTCGCGAACGTCATCGAGATTGCGGCTAATCGATAGCTAATTCTGATGTAATTTTCTTTTTTTTTTTTTTTTTGACATTAATTTAATGCAGTTGGTCGATGCCCAATTTGAGATCTTCGATACGAGAGATCGCTATACTTCGATCGTTAAACGCACTGTTACATACCGCGACTTGTAAAGGCAAGTCATTCCTTTTCCTGTCTTTCAGTTCCAATGATTTTAATGAAAAATCGCTGGCCTTCCCTCAAAGCGGAACTTCTCGATAGATAGGCAAATTAAGAGGAATCGATAGAAATTCGTTTTTTGATCCCTTTTAACCCTCCACTTTCACGAAGCACCCTTGAACGACAAATTTTCTTATCGGTTTAACAATTTCTCTCCTTTAAACGTTCGAATCATCGGGCTCGTCATTCGCGCATAAATTAATTGAGACTATTCCTTTCGTGAAACGAACGAATTCAGAGAACACTTTCGTCTCTCCAGCAATTAGCGTATACATTCGCTTTCAATAATTTCGGGATCAAGCGCCGGAAGTAACGAACAGAAAATATCACAGTGTCTCGAGGGCAGCTCGTAATCTTTTTAAAGTCGTCGTGGATATTATGGCAGTCGCAATAGTACATCATTATCATCGCCATTCGTCATCGTCGTCGTCGTCGTTGTCGTCGTTGTCGCGGAAGTAACAGCGCATGTTTCTAATAATTACACAACACGGTGCGATGAATCGTACAGAGGACAGTGTGATACAAAAACGACACGTAGTCCCGACATGAGTCCTAGAAAATTAATGATATAAAAGTGAAGATATATGTATATATATATATATATTGTGGATACACGTTTCCCCTACGCTCCGAATGGATGAAGGGGTTGGCAACGACGAGGGATGAATCGGACGAAGGATCGTCCTTTCTCCCTTTCGCCGTGCTTGACGATTTTTTCGCGGGCAACGATTTCATGTTTCGATATATATCCTTCGATGTCGCACGAAGTCCCGAGTGCACTCGCGCAGTGCGTGAGATCGCGAAATTCGGCAATTCTCGTAATCACGTTCCCTCTTCCCAAGCATACTCGTCTAGGCACAAATCACTTTCGCAACATATCGATTATTCTATCTCGATCGCGCACTCGTTCCAATGTCCTCGTTAACGTTACGCGCGGTGTCTTCTTCCAACTTCAAGAGGAAGCCTCGTTAAGAATCTTCCGCTTTCACCAAGAGATCATCTCGCGTTTGCCGTCTTCTTTGAAATTCGTCCGCCAAACGACTGAGCGCCGATCTCTCAGCATCCCTCGTAGCATATTTATTTTTTACTCGATACATTTCCATGCCGAATTATTTTATCGTCGCTAAGCACCGTCGAGACGAAGACTCGATCGGGGGAGGGGGGGGGGGGGG
>NW_017279855.1:144442-151297 GCF_001594065.2 Cyphomyrmex costatus
GGGGGGGGGGGGTGTAATCTCGACGCGAGGAGTAAGCGCAACACCGGAATACTTTTTGACGACGATCCTGATAATCATCTCCTACATCGGAAACAACGGTTTTGCCGAATCCTTACAGAGATCTAATACTGGCTAATTTAATGCCGGGTCTGTGTTTATTCCTGCACTAGAACTTCTTGCTCTCACCAAATACATATATACCAAACGTATATATACGTATCTCACTTTAAGTTCCAAAAGTTGACATTAATTCAGTTGTAGAAAACAGACCTTCTGAAAGACGATAATTAATCACTTTGTTTAAGTATTAAAAGCACTACAGTACTTTACAGTACTTTTTTAAGTTTAGTAAAATAAGCAATTAATTATTGTCTTTCAGTAAGAAATTCTATTAGATTTCTGTAAGTATCTGAAAATGCACACACACACACACAGATCAGAAAATTATTTAGTTTGACCATCTCAAAATAACTATATAAGACCTGATTTTTAAAAGTTTTCGCAGTACGCTCAGACTTGAATTGTCTACATAATTATTCCGACGATTTAACAAAATTATTTTCAAATTTGTGTGTATCTAGTTAATTTTTAAATACTTCAGCAAAATCACTTTTTTCCGTACGCGAAATCATTCGAATAATCACGGCCAGCTAATATCATTGGAGAAAATATCGCGAGATGCCTCATTTATCCTATATAATGCTGTGAGGTATATATTCTCATAATATTCGTTCCCAGACAGCACACGACATCCTAATGTGGACATTCTGGGAATATCCTTAGAACGTAGAAACTTTATCTGGACATCCTTTGAAGGTCTGCGTGCTGTATGGTGGTAATATTTTTCAACGGTTGTACCCCGATCGACCCCGTGCTCTTCGTTGAACTAATTCAGCTCGCAGAGAGAAAAAAAGAGAGAGAGAGAGAGAGAGAGAGAGAGAGAGAGAGAGAGAGAGACGTGATTGACCAACGGAGGGGAACGCTCGTTCCCTCAACATCGCATCGCCTGCGAGCAATCATATTGACGGTCCAGCGGATGCTGCGCTTCGCACTTGACCGCGTCGTCGTCGTCGCCGTACGAAACGGCGTCTTTCCAACTCCTTTCCCCGGCGTTCTCTTCTCAATGCTCATTGTACATCGCGCCGCTCGCCGACGTCTCGAAGCTTTCGGTCGCGGTCCAGCCGAGGCTGGTCGCACGGCGCAGACTATGCCGCAGGAACGCCGCGCACGCCTTGCTGCTCTCGGTGATGATCTCGTAGAGCTGCGTCTCCAGGCTGAGGCTGCTGGTGGTGAGCAGCAACGGCAGCGGTATCGGCGCGTTCATGATCACTAGGTTACCGATATTAAGAGGAGCTGTTTCCCGTTGTCAGACACCGCTGTTCGGAAAGCGTGGCGGGGGAAGCGGGGGCGGTGGTCTCTCCGGCTGAGCGGGAGCGACGGAAGAGCGCTCGGATCCAGCTGCAAACACAACTGTGGGGTGCACGTTAATCTCACGATACGCGACTTCCTCATCTCTACGCGCGCGATACAGCCGCGTCGCGTACGTTTATCTCATCAACTACTTTTCCGGACACACATCGCTAAAAAGTGTATAATAGATATGTGTCTCATAGGAGACGAGCAAGCAAGCTTCTACTCTGCTCTCGGCGGCTGCACTCGATCTTTCCTCTCTCGGTCGAATTAATTTTCACCGTGACAGATTGCGTTCTTTATTCTCTCGAAAAATGCAGGCGGATCGTCAGCAAGGAAATTTATTTCACCTTAGTGTTTTAAAGGACAACGCGATCTTATCGTAAAAAGCTCCTTCTTTATAGCCGCTCCTCTTAGTCTCAGAGCTAATTCCATGCAATTTAAGCGCACTTAAAAACTGGCCAAAAAGAAGGTTAATTAATAGCATTAAAAATTATTCTGTTTCCGAAATACGATCAATATTTACGAGCGCTTTCCGTATTATTTATAAAATATATATTTTTTTGCTTATTGAGAGACTGCGAATATTCTTTAATGGAATTAGAAAAACGATTTGCTAAATTTTGGTAAACATAGATCTAAAAATAATTTTGTATGATCATCAAAATGATTATGCAGAAAACTCAAGCGTGATGAGCAAAGTTGCAAAACGTTTTAACATTCTAAGCAATCAACTCGAGTGTCCTCATAATTATTTTGATAGTCTATCACAATTATTTTCAGATTCGTGTGTAACTATAAATTTTTGGATACTTCAGAAAAACCATCCGTATACGAAATGATATTATAGCTGTCTATTATGTGCTTAGAAATTCACGCGATCTGAAAATAGTGTTAATTAATTTTTGAGAAAGTACTCATTACATTAATAAGAATATATTCGTGTTCCTTAGATTAGATTATCTTAGTTATAATTATTAATTAACGCGCGATTCGACTTAAGTGACTTAAGGTTTTCAAAGCCAAACGTCCGAAATTGTCACGGGAGATGAAATTACCTTTTGCTCCTACACGCACTAGAGATTACATTCATGCGCGCATGCCCCTTACACCATTCATGCTGCGAAAATTGATTGTACAGCACCGTACTAAAATTATAACAACAACGCCAAGTATATATATGTACATTGGCCTAAGAAGTTATTACATAACGAAATGAATCCTCAGTCCGGGATTGCTTCACAGATGCTACACATCAGTATAATATGTGTCAATAAGGAATATACATATTCACAATGGCCTGCCTTCCTTTAAACTACTACAAAGGCCAGTGTCGATAGCGCATAATATACGATAATATAATATTCGTAGAAACGAAGCAGTACGTGAGTGTCTACCACTTTCTCATTTCGTGTAAATACGTAACGTTACTTAAGTCCGAAGTGTAAATACGAATACAGGATGGAAAACTGTCGTGTTGCACAGAGACGATGATAAGTAGATGTGTGTGAGATATAAATAGATATATGTAAAGAGAGAGAGAGAGAGAGAGCTTATTATTCTGAAACACACACAACGTTTATAATTACATTAAAAATAATCGCGAGAAAGATATCGCCAAGAATCATTGGCGATAGAAGGCAGTTTTGAGATATTCGGTCGTTCGATTCATGTGTAACGTAAGTTTGCTGCACAGCTTGCTTCTGTACCTATATATTTTTCGTATGATTACTGGGTATGCGCGTGAATAAATACTGTCAGAAAAATAAGCTCTTCGAAACTGAAACTCCAACGAGTCCATGTCACGAGAGTGCCTAACCCAAGCAGTGTGAAATAAAAAATTAGCTAAGGTAGAATATGTATATAAGATACTAGATTAATGTTCAACGAAAATTATTACGTAAAGTGAAAACCGAAGTTCATGAATGCGAGCGAGAGAAAGTATTTCGAATGTCGAGGATCAATAGAGACAAATTCGGTCCAGATTTTTTTTAAGTTCAATTTTTCTCGCAAGCAGATGACAGCTTAAAAGAAAGAAATATTTGCATGAATGATTTTGCTGAAGTGTCTAAAATTTAGATAGATACATATCTGAAAATAATTTTATGAGACTATCAACATAATTATGTAGAAAATTTAAGCATGATGAGTGATACTGCAAAATGTTCCGACTTTCTACATTGAGAGAAAAATGTACTAATTACTGAACAAAATAATAGTTTTAATAATAATTTTTTCTTAGTTGATTTAAAATATATTAAATTTTAATATATATATATATATATTTATCTGAATAGTATTAGATAAATATTTACTAAATGTTTACAAACATATATTTAGTTGGTATAAAAACTGTTAATTTAACTATCATCTTTTTATTAAATAAATATTTATTTATTGTATATAAAAATAAATGCTACAAGTTAGTATTATTGAAAAAAGTATGTATTAAAATGTATTGTAAGATTAAGTAAACTTTTATTAAAATTTAATATTATTGAAGATTTACTATTGAAAAAATAAAAATCTATATGAAGCTCTCTCTCTACTAAATTATATTTTTTAGTATAACAACCAGTTTAATCCTATATAATTATTTTGATAGTCCTATAAAATTATTTTCAAATTTGTATGTAACTAAACTTTAGATACTTTTAGTAAAACTATTCTTTCCGTGAATTTGTGCAATTGTTCTAATGAGTGAATGATGAAATAAGCAGATTAAAGGTTTTTTTGTTCTCGATATGGCACACTGGTGTCGATCTACTTCATCATATTTTCTTTCCTGATTAGCTGTTGTCAACGCGAAAAGGTGAATAAAATTTAAATAGTGTTCCCGCTATGACCGCTCGCGTGTGTCTTGTCGTAGCGTGAAGCGGCACAATGTATAGTTTGACTGTCGTATAACCAGCACTTTGACGTCTCTGCATTTTCTGAATTATACTGAAAGCAGAAAAGAAACGTTCGCAAATAAATTCAAAACAGATGTTCCACAATGAGACTACAAATCAGGAAAACTTACAAACATACATATACGGCATTATGGCATGCAAGATGATGACACGTGGCAAACAATTCCTGTATACTTGATGATCGCATTGATTCGTACGATTATCGTTACCTTTTTTTAAATTTTTATAACATAACGTTCAATTTTAGTATTTTAACACGCACGGAAAGACGTAATGCATGATTGATGAAGGTGATCAGGCGTGAAACGAAATGATTAAAAGATGAACATAATGTGTAGAATATACAAGAAATAAATAATATGAATTATGAAAAATACTTCGAAAGTGACACAATTTAAAAAAGTCGTGATTTTTTAGTATTATCATGAATTAGTTAAGTAAATATTACCCTCAATCCTAAAAATAAACTTAACTTCATAAAAAAATCACAACTCAAAGAGGGTTATTTAAAAAAAATCATAATTCAAAAAAGTATTTTAATAAAATTGTCACTAAAACAATGGTTCTTCAAAAAAATTATTACAATTCAAAAAGGATGATTTAAAAAGTCGTCTCAAATCAAAATGACTTTTTATGAAACAAAAATGACATTTGATCATGAATATATACTTTTTACCAATATTATTTGATTAATCAATAATTTTCTGACAAATTGAAAAACAGTCCTTCCTTTTTTTTTAGAAATGTAATTTTTTTAATTGTGTCACTTTTAAAGTAAAGGAGCAAAAATGTAAAAATCTAATGCGATGAAAAAGCTGAAAAGTTTGACTTCGAGTTTCACGGAGATCGATCAGCGCGTGTACGTCAATTTTCATTCGATGAACGCATTCGCATAGGAATATCTCCTCATCAATGAAAAAGAGATGATTCATGTATATCAACGGATAAAATTACGAGGAATCGTGTTCACCTTATACTCCGAATTAAGAATACCTGATCACCCCCAATCATCGCAACGGTCAGAGAGAAAATGATAGTGACGTTCTTTAATATGATTGGTTCCTGCATTTAGATCTAGCAAAGAACTGAAAGCAAGAAACGATCATATTGAAGAATCATTGAACGCATACTGATTAGCTTTTTCTCTGCTAAACATATGTCAGTGGCTATGTTTAATCTCGATCGCGATTTCACAGCCGCGTTTAGAGAATTGTTTGTCTTTGAACAGAGATGAGACAGGGATTACAGATTATCGTGTTACAATGTATCGTGATTGATGCTGGTCAGGTTTTTTTCTTTAAAGCCTTACATGAATCAGGATGTGGCTTCTCCTCTGCCACCATCAGGGCTGCGCTCTCTGCTGGCGGTATGTGTCCCTCTAATGCATTCACACAGTTTAGCATGCTCCTGTAAAACATCACGCGACTTGTCCAGATTTCCACTTCTTCAAATCACATTTCTGTTGATTCTTACAATTTGTTTTCTTTCCCCTCCTCATTATACAAGATTCTTTCTCGGAGCACCGGTTGATATGCACGGTGTCGTAATGTATCAAATACACGGTGAATTTGCGGATTAATCTTATCATTCGCGTTCTTAATTTAATCGCTTATTTTCACTCGGATCCAACGAATCACCAAATCTCGTGGAGCCAGCTACACCGTTATTCACGATTTCACTATGAATTATTAAAATGTTATTATATATTGCAACCAATGATTATTATTAAATATGATGATACATGATACTTTGAGCAATGATTGATGATCAAAAGTAAAAAAGAAAATAGCTACGTAAATGCAAAGAGAAACTTAAGAGATGCGAGATTTACGATGGGAAAATGTAGATTCGTTTTTATGTAGATTGCGCAATCTGAGATCGTTACACGCTGGGATAATAAATGCAAGAGAAACGATATCGCTCTGCGCTCTTCGGCGCTCCCAGCCCCATTGACACCCAAGATAATACTTTAGATGTTTATTCAGAGTCGATTCTAAATTGTTCGACGTTCCAGTCACGTAGAGTAAGCTAAATTCGCTTTTTCTCTCCGCTATGATCGCTATGATAACGATTACTCGTAAAGCCATATGGAAAGAATAATTTTCCTAAAAAATGTAAAAGCTTACTGGCTTATACGTCTGAATATAATTTTATTGGTTCACCAAAATAATTGTATGTTAGAAAAAATAATAAGTACGCTACAAAATATTTTGACATTCGAACAACCAGCTTGAGTTTCTAACAAAATTATTTTGACGATTCAATTAAATTACTTTGGTGGTCCAAGAAAATTATTTTTAAATTTTTAACCAGCACAATTTTAAATTTTTCAGCAAAATCATTCTTTACGTGAACAGAGGTATGGATTCGGAGATCTGTGGATCCAATAGGGATTCACGGATCTTAAATCGAGTCACTCTCCACGAATCCGTGCGCGTACTAACGGATTCACACTCGATAATGCATATATATATATATATATATATATATATATATATATATATATACACATAACGATTCATTTCACAGTTTC
>NW_017279855.1:151436-166884 GCF_001594065.2 Cyphomyrmex costatus
TATATATATATATACACGTAACGATTCATTTCACAGTTTCTAATCTTGTACTATTATACAGCGTTTCACTGGCCTGTGTAGTAGAAATTTACGTATATACTTACTAAGAATCAAACAATATATTCGGCAGCCTGTGTGGCAAGTAACACTTGACGGAAATTCGTCAGGAACAACCTCCTACCGAAAGGATCAAAGGGAGTCCATCCGTAATTTCGACAAACGAAATTATGGTACATACATATTTACACATTTTTTTCGTGTAGAAGATACGATTTTTCTCACGAAGTCTCGCCGCACATCGACTTCGACTTCGCTTTGCGTTGTTACACAAGAAATCAAAGTCGATCTCAATATGTCGATCGCGCGTAAAGCGTAACACGAGTGAAAGGAGGAAACTCAATCCGGATAATTATAAATAAAGAAACATTTATTTTACAGCATAAAACCATAAATTTTACGATCTTAATTCGGTAATGCCGAAATATTCGTTAATATTGTATAATACTAATATGAGCAATCTCGAAGTTTTATAACGTGAATTACATAGTGCGTATCGATTAACAGTTTCGCATTTCAGTGAGTACTACAGTGTCTCGTGTCATCCGATATATAACAATGTATATTAGGTCAATAACAGTCTTGCGGCTGAGGTACCGGTTTACGATAGTCTTTATTTTCCGAGTCAACAGCCAATTCGATTGCTGATTAGAACGTTTAGATTTATAGTTTATCGGTAGCGTGGGTATGGTTGGCAGTGGTGGCGTCAGATAGGACGGTCTCCTTGCTAGAGTTAGTGGCGAGCTCCTCTTCCCTGTAAGACAACAACGTTACATGGCAATCGAGCCTCGAATCGTTTCAGTTTTGTCAGAGAAATCCTATTTACTTTCGCGCGAATCTGCATGTGTTTTGCAAGTTTGTTCTTTAACAAGGATACCGTTGGAACTGATCCTCACCAATTTTAATGAACTGAGGGTGGATATGTTGTACACAGCATAAAAAATATTAGATTTATATCTTTTTTCTGTGCTTATTTCGAGGTTTAGGGAAACAGCCTCTCGAAAACAATCGGATTTTTCTTTCAAAGCGAATTTCATCGAAACTATAAGAGATAGAGACAATAGTTTATTTCGACGTTGTCCGAAGACTAACTTCCACATTTGTTAGGCTTTTTTGGTATTGTAAGTTTTGTTTTATAAGTGCCAGGGAATCAACTTGACGCATTAATTCCCAACCTGGAGGACCAGGAAGCATTAGATACGATCCATTATATTGAGAACCTATAATTTAACGCTGGTGATCATAGATCTCTTAATCACGAGATGGAGTCATTTTCGGTTCCCAACACGCGAAAAATCGCCTGTGGGCGCAGGTGGGATTGAACTCGGATCTACAGATCACGAATCGCGAATCACTCGCATCATAGAACAAACTTTCCAGAATGAAAATGGAATGACTTCAACAATACATATAATTAAAAAAAATTTTTTTTAATTTATTTATAATAAAAATTATTTATTTGTTTTTATAAAAACAAATAAATAATTTTTATTATAAATAAATTAAAAAAAATTTTTTTTAATTTATTTATAATAAAAATTATTTATTTGTTTTTATAAAAACAAATAAATAATTTTTATTATAAATAAATTAAAAAAAATTTTTTTTAATTTATTTATAATAAAAATTATTTATTTGTTTTTATAAAAACATTTTTTTATTATAGTACTTTTGAAGCCATTTAATTTTCATTCTGGAAAATTTTTTATCTCTTAATACATATAGTTTCGACGATATTCGTTTCGAAAGAAAAAAATTGATTTTTTTCCGAGATAGAATTTCATTCCCTAAATTTCGAAATAAGTACCAAAAATATATATGTCTAATATTTTACAACATAACCAATCATTAAAATCGGTGAGGGTCAGTTTTGACGGTTTCCTTGTGAAACGTGTAGGTATTAAATGCATTCTCTACACGGACGAGTAAAAAGAAAACGTTCAACTCTTGTTCCTCTCTATCGTATCTTCATCATATCTCGAACTATCACAACCGATATCTCTACTGATCTCTAAAATGTACTGTACTATCCAATAGAATAGCAATCAGAATTAGTAATTGCAACGATAAAACGACACGCAAGATAAATGATGCGTGATCTATATCTACGACAAAGATCTTAATTGAGAGCATAGCGTTATAAATAAACTACTTAATTTTTTTAAATTTAACGTAAATTTAAATATCAATCGACCGTTTCGTAAAAATATATTTTACAATAATGTTTTTAATGAATTATTGTGTTACATCAAAATATATTTTATAATGATTTTGCAGACTAGATGATTTCTCGAACATTTACCGTCCCGAAACTTTTCCTTTATCGCGATTATTCTGTACAGATCAATTGTACCGATATCAAACTGCGCTAACTGCTGTTAACTACATCTCCCTTTCTCGCCTAGAGATAGAACTGTAGAAATAAAAGGAAAATCGAGTGGCGCGCTAACACAAAGGTTAAAGTCAGATTGTAGAGATACAACTCAGCATAAACATTTACTTTAACATTGTTACAAGCAGAGCGATCATATTGTTAGTTTGTTACTCATTAAGCAAACAAATTTACAGGCGAGTGAGTAAATTCACACCACACTTAGTATTTATATCTTAAATTCTCCAACACCGTATCTCCGTTTCCGAAAGCTTTTCCCCGTGATACGCTGCGAAAAATGTTGGATATGAATAAGCATTTACTTCGTTGGTATGTAACTTAATTCTAAAAACATTCTTACTTTTTAATTAACAAATTGTGTTGCTCTAATCAAAATTTAGGTAGAATAGCTGAATTTAATTAGAACAAATTTTTTTAATTAAAAAATAAGAAAGTTTTTATATAAATCACGTATCAACAAAGTAAATAGTTTACTCGCATCAAATATTTCTCTCGGTGTAAGTATAATACAAACGTGTTTAATTGCGAGAAAAAAGATCATAAGTGCACGTTATCTTCAATCGAATATTAGTTACCATTCAACAAGAAATATTACGCTGATGCGTTTTAGTCAGCTCATCTTGAAACAAACAGATCGAAAAAATTGTCTCTATAAATCATAAGCAGCGTAACCAGCTATCGACTTAGCTACCTTGACAGATAAAATTCCTGTTTTAAATCGTTGATGAATGTTTCGGCAAAACCTTGATTAAAAATAAAAGTAAAAGGAGAGAAACCGAAAAGGAACAAAAAAATATGTCTTGTATACGAGTTTATCGAGAGCTGCACTGATTAATAAAGGAAAACTTGATTTTTTCACCGCAGAAATTAATTAAATCCAGATCGCGTATAAATTATCGCTTGCGATATTAACACAACGACGAATATAAAATGATGCAAAGCGACGGTCTCGACTGCATTCGCTCTGTAAAATTAACTCTCCGTATTCAAGATTTCGACATAATTGACGATGCTCTGGTTCTTCCTCAAAGATCTCTAGAGCTTCTCAATCGAACGTACCCTTTATCCGCGTCGAACAAGCATTTTTTAGAATCCTGAACATCTTGAGATTTGAATTAATTCTAATCAAAATGTGTGTAAAAGCAAAATTATAGCTATTTTTTGTAAATATGAAAAGTAGTACTTTATATTTTTCTTCAAACGCTCCCATTTTTCAATCGCCAAATCTCTTGGAGGAAGAGCCACAGCTTTACGAGTTGCATCGAAATTCCGAAAGCGGGTCATTAAGTTTACAGAAGCGTCCTACTCGCCGATCACAAACACGTTTGTGGCATCGTATCTCTTAACACAACTCAGGAATCACTTTGGTACGCCAAACAAGTAACGTAAGCACTAACATGCAGTCGCACAGTACAGCGCCATAAACTCGTGCCAACTATCGACATAAAAACTGTTCCAAGACTCTGCCTGTCGCCGAAACATTTAACTGGGCATTATATGTACGCTAAGAGGAGCATGCTGTAGAATACAAGGCTCCAAGGAGGAAGTCAAGTGATCGGGGCTGTTATGTATGTGATTTCAACCACGGGTGTGTTCGCGAAGGCAAAAGTTTCCCCGTGTTTTCTAAATATACGAGCATGAAGTATGCAGAAGCGCGGATACGATCAAAGAGATTGTAAACACGATAATTTATTCCGAGGTAAAAAAAAAAAAAATAGGATCTTCGAACGGTGATGACAAAGTGTGGAATTATGCGAACATCATTGGGATTAGCCGCGGGCACGAACGCATTACATATCGATTACATAATAGCCCTGACGAACTTTTAGAAACTGTGAAATGTATCTCCACAAAAGAAAAACGAATAATTTATATGGTAACAACGTATGTTCATGCAATGCTATATGTATGTCTGATTCTCTTTAGTCAGCCTGACTGACTACTTAATAAAACGGAGACTCGCATTAGCTGATAGTAAAGATGTTTCGACATGCCAGGCCTTTTGGAAGTCATGATAACCGCGTGGCCGGGTCAGGATTATTTTTTAAATCGTTCAGCACAGTCGTTCGTAATCGTGTCTCAACGATTGCAAATTTTTTATTTTTCTTCTGCCTTTCTTCTGTATTTTAATGTTTTCCAATATCCCGTTAAAGACGATTTTAAACTAGTTTTTTTTTTTTTTTTTGCAGAGAAAGGCATTTTACTTGTTCATTGAAGAATTACGGGTGTTTTGTTCAACGCATAAAAAATAATCCCTCTTTTCGATGTAACTAGTGGTGTCTTTGGTCATTTATCTTCATGCAGTTAAGTAGTAATCGGTATGTTCGGTATAATATATTTCGTAACAAAGCCACCACAGTAACAGGAAATGTGTAGTAGCAGGACTCACCCATAAAGTCTGCTGTCCCGCAAGCTGCTCCTGCTCCAAATAACACAGAAAGCACAGTTACGATATATCGAACACAATTGTAGTCGTCGTAGTAACGAAATACGGAAATCAACGAAAATTATTCAATTATCCAGAGAACCATGAAATAACTGATTTATTGAAATGATACATATACAATACGTTAAACAAACAGAATGTATCCATTTGGCCTTGAAAATATAACAATAAGACAGCATCGCGACTCGAACCAATAACGTGTACATAACTCGAAAGGAGAATCGCAATGCCATTAAGAAATCAAATAAATTGGCATTTTACATGACCGATAATTCCTACGTAATACATAGCTGACACGTTTTTACGATCCTCGCCCGGAAATCTAACAGAATATCATCTGGACTTATATAAGAGGATCAACAGCGAGATAGCTGATTTGTACGTCGTTCCGCAAATGAGATGCTAAAATTACGTTCTGTGGTGTTTACACTTTTCAGAAACTAATAACCTACGGTTACTGCTTCATTTTTTTTTTTACACTTTTCTCGTACAATAATCTCGTTACATAATTCGCAATGCCGTGCACGTTATCTCTTCTACTTGCTATTCGATTAGTGTAGCGTCTTACTCGCAAGTATATGTAAAAATGTACGTACTTTTGCAACAACTTAACGAAAGAAGTTCGAAATATCGGGATTTGCATTAAAGGGTAACCAAGCGAGTGACGAAACTTTAAGGCGAAATTTACAAACTACTTTAGCTTGTACTTATAAATATGTACAAATAATGTTCTCCCGTTTATAAATGAAACTTAATTTCCTCCCCCTAAAAAGAACGAAAGTTATCACAGTTCAACTTCTGTTATTGCTTCGAACAAGCAGCATGCAAAAATGCGTAGCGTAATATACTATCCCGGGAATTATAATACAATAGAGAGAAAATATTACGAGATCGTATTAATAAATTATAAAATTCCTTCTCTCTTAAAGATTCGAGAAGTTCCTATTATAAGTAACAAACGTATTCGTTATCGAATATATAGATAGACGGACGGATGAACGTTCGGACGGATATATATAATAACAGTACACCAAGTACAGTACATAGGATAAGTTTATCTGAATCTCTTTAACTCTCCTTTCCTCGTGCAATTAACGGTTAATAAATTGTGCGGTTATTAGTTCGAAAATTGTAAATTTCGATTTTTTTTCTTACTTAAGTTTAAAACGTACCCAATATAAGTCGAATCAAAAATAAATGGGATACAGATTGAGGGGAAGGGGGAGATATCGCGGATTTAAAGCTATACATACGTATATACATGTATATATATATATAGGTATACCAGAGACCTCCTTTTGAAAGAAATTAAAGAAAGGCGGATGCAGAATATATATCCAACTATGTATATAACATTTTGCTATTATGGTACGTACTGGGGAAGGTAATAATTTGCTTATGTGCTGCATACCTGTCGTTACCATGCCTGAATAAAGCTAGAATCTCTTCGAATGTTTTATTCTTGGTCTCAGGAACCTTCTTGTAGGTGAAGATCCAGAAGATGGCTAGAAATGCACTGAACGGTAGGAACGTGTAGTTTTCAAGGCTACTCTGTAACACGCAAATATAGCACGTTTATAATACGTATATAATTGTTACGTTCTATCATATCAATTTTAATAACAAGTTAATATAACAATTATAATTATATTATTCGTTAGCGTTTTCTTCCTTTGAGTTTAATTATTTGCAATTATTCAATGATTAGAGAAAGTTTATTTAAAAAGAATCGATTGTGGTCGTCTTACCTTCATGCTTGGAAAACCGATGCCAACCAAAAAATTAGCCATCCAATTGACGAGAACCGCTATGGACATGGCGGCTGGTCTAGGGCCTTGCGAGAACAGCTCCGCTGTGATCATCCAAGGTATAGATCCGGGTCCCACAGCGAAGAATACGACGAAGCACAAGGTCGACACTACCGAGATGTAGGACATCCAGTCGATCATTTCCTGCACATAGCCAAAGAACTCCTATCAGGCAGTAGAATTGTGTTCTTCTTTCCTGAGCAGCTGGAGGAGCCTCAGGAAAAATAAAAATAAGAAAGTACGGCAGGCCAGGAACTCAATCGAAAAACTTTCGGATAACACATGTCGAACGTATGCGTAATAATTCGTAATGCCGCATGCGGTGCGCAGCTCAACCCTGTGTAATGAAAGGCATTGGCATTGACAAAGTGATTGCGGCAAAGTATTCTGTATAACGACAGAGTGCCTTGTTATGTACATTACAATCTCTCGTTAAGCGGTGAAGCACGGTACGCTGCTTTCCATGATGAGTGCCAGGATTTGCTTTGACCTCAATTAGAGTGGTAATGCGATCAGTCGTACGCGCAGAACATCTATGTGCAGATGGTCTCGAATCGAGATATCTTAATATTTTCAGAAAAACTGTATTATAGCTGTACATCTTTTCTTTCTACAATTTTTACGCACGAAAAAAACTGAACCGTGTGTCCTCACAATATTCTCATAAGAATATTATACAATTTATAATATTCTTATAATACTGTATAAAAATTACAATTCATTCTTATAACATCCTCGTAATAATCTTATAGGAATGCAAAATGCAAATTTATACGACAGGTCTTCTAATTAGTAGTAGTTGTTACAGAAAAATGAATTATTCTTTCTTGTTGAAAATCCCGTAACGTGAAAGCATCGGTGCTAGACATTCAGCAGCTAAAGAACCGCTAGTTTTATATACAAAGGATAATAACTGATATTAGGGACTTCGCGAATAACATGTTAATTGTTGATGTAATGTGATATATAGAGAGTGACAGGTTTGAGCCAAGTAGAGAACATAGGCTGATTAATAAACGGGAAGTAAATCTCCTCCAGACAGTCACGAAAGAGGTCGTCAGTAGTGAAGGGGAGGAGGGAAGCGGGTTTCATCAAAAAGCAGAACTACTAGTAAGCCAGAGTAACGAAACGGCGTGCTATATACGAAACATGCGACACTTGTCGTCTGCATTGCTCTCACATTTTTTCTCGCGCCTCTATATCGATTGCTTAATTACGCGTTCAGCTAGTTATTCCACAAAAAAAGTTATTCAAAATAAGACTCGTATTTAAGCAAACAAAACCAAAACCAATAAATGAGCATAAGGGAGAAATTTAGTAAAAAAAAAAATGACGATATCAAATTTATTCAAAATAATAATGATATATATGTAATAAATTAAATATTTTTTATTTTTTTTTTTGCTAACTTTATCTCTTAATCTTGCTTGTTGGCTTTGATTTTATTTCATTTGCTGAATCATTATAATAATAAAAACAATTGTTGAACATATCTATAACATTTAAAATATCTGTATATTAAGAATTATCTATTTTGTTTCGTATTTATATATAAAAGTTATTTCGTCAAAAAATGTATGTACGTAAAGTATACGTACGTGTCCATGTATCGCGATATAAAAATTTCTACGGCGCAAATGAATGAAACGGCATGCGGGTAAAGGATGTGACTTATAGGCTACATGTGAATGGCGGGAAGAAATTAAAATGAGTCGATTCTTTGATGCAAATTTATATAGATATAATGGTGATTCTCACTGTCGGTGCAGTGCCGCACTCCAGCTGTGAACAAAGTGTTAAGTACACCTTTCACCAAGGTGCATAAAGTGCCAAAGCACAGATACGTAGCTACAATTCACGATCTTGTGATGCGATTTTCCTGAATAAAGCATAGTTTTTAACAGTACGGAAAAGTATTAATAAATAAATCCGCCATTATCAATGGATCTCGATTCATCTTCTCTCTCTATCGAATATTTTTCCTCAAACAAGATAAATTATTCTATGTAACTATTTAATATATAACGACATGTATTATTTTACTATTAAAATTTAAGTTACAAAAGATCTTGCTTCTTCAATTATTAACTCCTTTAAAAGTCTAATCAACGTTAGCGAGTTTGTCGCTAAATAAGCATATGGTTTTAAAATTTTTTAAATTCTTGTGATGAATTTCTTTTGATATATACAAGCCACAATTTATTAATAAAAGATCATATAATGAATATTTGCGAAAAAATTTCGGTATCCGTAATATTGAATTTTCTGTATCTATAAACGCTCTGTTATTTATCGAGTATGCAAGCAATAAAAAACTTTGACAAATTGCCTGTTGCAGTCTATCATTAAAATAATAACAAGTACAATAAACATGTGTGTGATAAAAACGCGTTAAAATTCCAACTCACCTTTATGAGAAACGAAATTGTGATGAATATTGAAAAGATAAACATGCCACCAAGACCATACAAGTGCAACGTACGCCTTCCTGTCCTATCCATGAGTGGGATAGACACTAGCGTCATACAAACCATGATGGCACCTATGCCAATGGTTGCAAACTTGGCACTCTCGTCCGTTAAACCAGAACTAGTGAACAGATTCGTGGAATAATAAAATACCTGGAACACGCAATAATTTTACATCAGATCGCTCCAATTAATTCATTCTGATCGACAGTAACAAAAACGAGAAGGCAATTGAACAAAATAGTTACTTACGGCATTGATACCCGAAAGCTGCTGCGAAAGTTGCATAACCACACCAATAACGAGAGGTGCTCTTAGAGTTGGACTGCATATAAGCTCTGTCATTGATATCGTGGACTCAGCTTGTTGAGCTCGTTCCTCCGCTCTCATCTCCTCAATGTCTTCTTCTACTTGGTTACTGGCTCTCAACCTTCTCAAAGCTTTTCGAGCCTCTTCCTCCCACTGTTTAGTAATGAGCAAATATCTGAAATAATTTTTTTTCTATTAATAGACTGCGGCATCGCTTGTGTATCAATTAATAGAAATGTAAAAGATCATGGGCGGTATTTTATTATTGTATAATCCTTCGATCAGGTTCTTTGAAGAATAAACTTAAAAACATCGGAGGAACAAGATTTCTTTCAACTGTAAATAATTCTACATAAATTTCGACACACACCTTGGAGATTCCGGGCATACTGGAAGCAGCAGTAGCTGTAGAATGGCAGGACAGATAGCTAGTCCTAAGAGAACGGGCCAACCCTCGTTTGTTCCAAGGATTTGCTCGATGCCCAGCACCTGGGAGACCAGGAGGCCCACCGTAACAGCGAGCTGGTTCACCGTGCCTAGGCCGCCTCTCAGGTTCAATGGCGCTATTTCCGATATGTACATGGGAACCAATGAGGTGTTCAAGCCGCAATTAACACCGATGATAAACCGTCCAAAAAACAGCATCTCGTACGACTCAGCAAGTTTCGTGAAACCCATCAGGCACGCCCCCACGATGCCCAGCACGTTGTTTAGCAGTAAGCCTCCCTTTCTGCGATTCAAAGCAGAAAGCCAATATCAATATTCTGTCTCCTTCCATTTTATGATTTTCCGACAGTCATTGTTCCAGAGATTTCCAAATTATAGAACGCGATGTTATTCATTACGAAAATTCTATATCAAAGCTATACTTAATAAATGTATTTATTATATTAAAATTTTCTATTGAAAAGATAAATTGAAGAAAGGAGGAAACTCAATACGAATATAATTTTGTGAAAGAAAAAAGATATATTTATATTATAAATTATAACATTTTTTCTTTCATAATTATGTATGTTATGTATCACACCTTATATATTATAATTTGGAAAGCACTAGCCTCTTGTTCAAATAACCCCGCACTAATTATATTAAAATTTTTCTATGTAATTAGTACGGGATCTTTACGGAACCAATGTGAATATCGTTAAACCAGACACTGACCTGCCAAATCTGTTGGCAATTGTCCCTCCACTGAAACCACCCACCATACCACCGATCGCGAATATGCTCACGGCCACGGAGTATAACGTCTTAACAGAATCATCCGAAATATCCTCCCCGTACCTATCCTTGTACACATCTTTCATAAAATTCTCTATGTTCTGCAAACAATTTGAACGCAATACATTATACGAGCGTTCGTTAGTGACAATTATTTGAGACGTGTACACAGACTCTTTACGTTGATAAACGTACCACTTCAGGCGCGTTAATCACTCCAGTGTTGTATCCAAACTGCAACATTCCCAATACGGCTGCTAATATCGCGTACGACAGGAAAAGCGTCAGTCCCTGTAAATACCCGGATTTATCGTTTGCATTGCGTGTGAAATATAATTAACAATACATACGCATCACATATGTATTTAGCACAACATATAAATAATAGGAAAGGGAGTGCTAATGAGGTGCAGCGTAAATACAAGATAAAATAAAAGTACAAAAACGTATAAAATTATTCCACATAATTTTTATTAACAGCATCATGAAAATCATACATCGCTAAAGAAAATAAAAAATCATAAATGATTTTAAAAAATCACGCACACATACACGATTATTCACGGCATAGCAACTCAAAAGTTAAAACATAATAAAAACAGATTAAATGAAGAAAAGCAACATTGTTTAACGCCAGGAAGTCACCTGCTCCAGTAGCCTAAGTTTTCGCCGATGGGAGTGCTCTTCCAGTCGATTCACGTACTCTCGTAATTCCTCTATCTCTTCCTTGACCTGCTGTACCGTATCTAGTTCTTGCTGCGTGTCAAGAAAAAGAACACCTCAAGTACTTCCGTACATACCAAATGCAATTTTTACATTATTGAAAGAGCGGTAAGACGCTCTTTCAGTAATATACAAATTTATATTCTTAGACATCAAACTATTAATCTGACTTTATTCTTTCCTCTTTTGTTACGCCATTGATTTGTGACAATTTATCTACTCGTCTTTTTACATATTCGCAATTTTATCCCTACTTTTAAATATATAAAATCAAACGGTCTCTCCGAGTTTTTTTATTATCAAAAAGAATTATGAAGTTACCTCGTAGTAATTTTTCATCGTACTTTAATCAACATGTAGCAAAACGTGTTTACATTTGTTATATTAATATTAAAATTAATAATTAAACATCTAATTTAAAAAAGAAACGAACGCATTTTACTTTGAGTAAAACTAACATTAATTTAATCCCTTTTAAAGTAAGATTCTCTCTCGTGTTTTCTTTTTCGTCTCGATATTTGGTTTAAATTGTCAGTCTGAAAAGTATAAATAAAAAAAAATAAATAAATGTATAGGCACGTCAGCTGGAGTGTACCTTAATCGTGACCATGTCCCGTTTCACCTCGCTGACCTCGCTCTGACAAGACTCTACGCTCTTCGTGAGCTCCTGCAGCTGCGTGCGGATCTCGCAGAGAGCGACGGTGGTCTCCAGCTGGCGGTCACCCCGCTGCAGCTCGTCCAGCTTGGCACTCAGGTTCATACTCATAACGCTGACCTGTTTCTGCAGACTGTCCCCACACACACAATCCCCGCGTGAATCTCGCTGATTCGTACGGGAGAGCGGTTCGACAACATGTGTCGAGCACACTGACACTAGACGTTCAAGGCTAGAGCTATTGCCTAAGTCCCTAAGATAAGTTCCAACTACCTCCGCGCTTAACTGCCGAGCCTCTCCGCCTGCGAGACCGTTTAGCGCGGCGCGTTTTATGTGCATATATGATATCATCTAAACCGCATGTACTTGAAGTATGAGGATGCGACGTTGTGTAGAATGAAAAACAGAAAAACGATTCGACAGGTGCAAAGTGCGGAACACCTTCAACCCCCGAGAGCTCGAAAGCGCGGCGAGCCGGCGTTAGCTCGGCAGCCATAGGGAATGTTGGGTAGATGTTGTAATACGTGAACGAGATATATATAATGTGTGTGTATATATAATATATATATATATGTACACACACATAAATATTTTTTATAAATCGGCTCTCTCTCTATATAATATACAATATATTTATGTAGTAAATATGTCAAGTTGCAGAAAACAATAGCAGACAAAACACAAACGCCACTAAAAGCACGTCTAGGGTGTGTGTGGTGAGTGTGAAGGGTGATAGACACTACAGTGGTAATATACATAGTGTGTGTATATATATATATATATATATGAATACAAATATATTCTTCGCAGCTGTGCACATATTAGATGGAAGTTTGTGAATTCGCATGTGTGTAGATAGACATAAGTAGGTACAAGTGTCTCAATATTTGCTGAAACGTCAAAATGATATTCTCCCCGTTTGTGAAAAGTCTATGCATATAGGATCTCGCGAACCTAACCGTATCGCCTCTGTATCGCTTTACGTATAATTATTTCTATGGCCATGATGCATGAATGTGAAAATGAATGAAAATGGCTGATATCTCGCATCCGCTTTATGCGTATAGAATACGTATCGTGAAGGATCATGAGACGACTTTCGAACGACTCGGTGAATTGGCAAACTCATCGATCGATGTGCACAGCCAAGCAGAAAGGGTGACTTAAGATGAGAATGTAATAGAATAGAGCGAGAGAAAGAGAGACCGAAAGTTTTTTTTTTTTTCTAATGCAAGATATATGATGAGTGACAGGTGAATAGCAGAAATGAATGAGCACATGATTCGAAGGCGCGGACAGATGAGACGGAAAGTAAAAGACGACGTAGGAAGAAGACAAAGGGATAACGGGCAAGATAGACATAGAGAGACGGAAATATGTACACTTATCAAGCAAAGGATTGCACCACCTCCCTAGTCGAATAAACGGGGAACAAAGGCAGGTCTAAGAAAGGCGGAAGATTGAGGGTTTAAGCATCCAAGAGTCCATTCGAGGAACGCATTCAGGAATCAAGTGCAGCTAGTGATCTATGCATCCAAAGATCGAGAGATTAAGTAATATCGTGATATGATACTTGATTGGAATTATAATTGTTTCAGAAGACGCATAACCAAAAGTGGTAGAATTCTATTTTTGATATGTGTACATAAAGACAGAGGCAACCCTCGTGGAAAAATATAATTGGATTAGTGGAAAAAAAAACTATTGGAACAAATAGTGTACAGTGGTGTACTCGATTTGAATGGTTTTCCAATAATTTCCAATAGTTTTTTCGCGAGTCCAGTAGTATTTTTCCGTAAAGGAAGGGAGAGAAAGAGCGGGGTAAAAAGAAAGAGAGAGAGAGAGAGAGAAAGAGAGAGAGAGAGAGCAGTGATGATGTTGTCATGTACCTGGGAGGTAGGGAGACCATGGCTGTGTTCCGAAACTACAGTAGCCTCTATGCCTCCCCACTCACTCCTCTTGATTCAGTATTTCGTCTTATTCTCACAGAGATCTATTTGTTCTTTGCTTTGTTCACACGACAATGTACGTACGTTGGATTATCCACCAAATCCAATCAATTGACTCTGAACTGCTTGTTGTCAAGTGGTTGTCCACAACGGTAACGTACACGGCGGGAGGGGGTATAAGGCCCGACGACGCCCGCCCCTGCCTCCTCTCTTATCTCACTCTGTAAAACTTTACCTAGTTTGGAAACACAGTCGTGGTTCAGTCATAAAAATCATGTCATAATGATATATTCGCTCGCATTTAGTAATCGTGACGTCCAATTCGCTTCTATATGTATATATAAGTATATATATTTCGAAAAAAAAAAAAAAAAGAAAAAAAAGGAGACGGAGCCGTCACGTGTGAATGGAGAGACTTTTCACACATCACCATGCGACGCACCGCCAGCTTACTCACCCCTGCCTAGCTGCCCGCGTCCACAAGCGAGCTTGCACAATTCGAATGGCCCATCACTTTATGCGGAACGAACAGTCGGCAAAATAATTTACAAAAATTAGCATGACCTCATGAGTATGATAAAGAGAACGAGACACGCACACAAATAAGTCACAGCGACGGCACATCGAGCGACAAGATAATGCGAGTAGTAGTGTGTAGTCTTACGAGGATCTACGACACGCGCGCAACCCTCGAGGCTGGAAGAGGATGATCGTGCTCGTGATTAACAATTTGCGCTAACATAAAAAGTGAATGTGTTTTTTTTCGTTTTGTTTTGTTTTGAGCTACTTGAAAAGCACGATAGATTTTTTCAGCGAACTTTGTAATCCATCTATTACGTCAACGGATAGGATATTTCTTCTCTTCCTCTTCTCTCATTTAGAACACTTTTTTTTAACGATTATGTAGACAATTTCATTGCAATCGCGATTCTTTTACCAATGACACAACGGAATTTCATCGCTTCGTTGAGAATTAATTGCCTGTGTCCCGGTATGTATGCCGTATACATAAACCGGATATGCCATTACCGGTGCTCCGGTTTTTACTCCTCGTTTCGAGCTCTAGCGAGTGCTATTGCGGGCTTATTTGTGCACCTGACATCGAGAGGGAGACATGATTTTCGAATATGGAATGAGCAATCAGTGGTAAGCCTGCGAGCGCCGCAGCCAAAAAATTCATGTAACAACGGTATAATATCGGTAGTGTCTGATCATCGACTTGTTATGAGACCGAGAAGTGTGTAGTATGTACAAGAATAAGTTTAAGAGCGAGTGTGATTTATGTATAAATGATGAATGGCATGGCACAAAGCCTTGCATTGCATTCTCGAATACATAGAGAGTCTATGTCTATATAAAATAATAAGCGGGGAAGACGTCCGTTTCTTTCTTCTTTTTCCTTTTTTTTTTTTTTTCC
>NW_017279855.1:166964-267021 GCF_001594065.2 Cyphomyrmex costatus
TTTTTTTTTTTTTTACCTCTTTCTTTCTTTGCCGGTCACGTGTTTGCCGTAAGGTAAGGCACCGCCACTTAGGCCGGAATTACCTGGATGCATTTGCAACACAGTTAGGTTCTCGAGAGAACGATGTTTATGAGATGTATACGGTCGTAAAGTCGTTTTCGTCAGTAGCAAAGCTTATGAGATCGATAAAATAAGTATTATCGATTCGGGGGTGGCGGGAGGGCGCACTTTAACACAGCGGACAAAAGAGAGCGAGAAGTGTCCCCTTGATTGGTATGCGAGTCTCGAGAGCTCATACGCGCCGCTCTACCGGAGGTACTAGGCTAAGTTACTCGTGAGAGATTCAAAGGGCCAAGTCTCTCGTGACTGTTAACATTAGCACGATGGAGCCCCATTATGCGAACCAACGGACGAGCGTGTTCAAATAACCGAATTTCACCCGATAACAAGAGGGGAATCTGAAATATTATGTAAAAAGGAACAATAATAAACTCATATATATGTAATTAATTTGCTTTCTTTCCCCAAATTGCACACAATGCTGTTGCGTTTTTTTTTTTATACATTAGTTTACAAGATTTTTATATAAGAGAGATTGAAGACCGTTTTTGAGATATATTTGACGCTGAGCCAAATCGAAATACTTTCACATTTGATTCAGCTTTTTAAATATAAAAAAAAGATATTTTTTTCTAATGTACACTACAGTTTTATTGAAAGTAGAAAACAAATCAGAGAAATGTTAAACGTATAATTTTGTTTTTCGAATAATTCCAAAGATCCAAATTGACACAAAACAATTTAAATAATAAAATATAACTAATAAGCGAATTGAGAGACCAATCATAATAGAGATCGTAAAGCCGTAACGTAGACAGTGGCAAATTCAACATGTTGATTTCGTTACTGCTGATGTCTTAGTTTTTCTCTTACAATTAAAATCCAGTAATATAATCACCGAGCGTGTTTCTATTATATTTTAATAACATTTCTCGATTATCATCAAATCTTTGTGGAAACGTTCGCCTTTGCTTATCATTCGTATCCAAGTTATTCGGAAAAAGCGCTTTTAAAAATTGACATGCTATATCTTAAAAATGTCATGCCACATCTTACAATTTACATGCTACATTTAAAAAATTCGACTTGGAATTTTTCTGGCAGTAGATCCGATCTCAGTGCCTCAAAGTACGTTTGAAAAAAAATTGTTTCCTTTTTTGCACGAAAAAATTATTCAAAATTTGTAAACTAGTGTTATTAGAATGCATACAGCTCTTCTTCATGATTTTATTGAGCACAAAACGCGGTTGTTCGATCGAGATTTAAAAATATACGACTGTAACTTCGATTAAGAGAACAATATTAGAAATAGAGCAGATCGAGAATAAATCACCTGGGAGCTGAACGTTCGAATAATGGTGACTCTATCATGCCACGTGAGATTAAGGCGATAGGTATAGAGACTAGAAAAAGAAAACTTTCTACGCTTCACTCGTCATGAAAAGAGTAAAGTATTTCTATACAAGACCCTAAAAAGAGGTCACTACTAATGTGAAAGTCAATACAGAATTCTAAAGGCTAGACTATGTTAGAACAATATTTTAAATAGAAATTCTTGAACATTCGCTCGCAACATTCGCGGCGTTAATCCTCCACGACCGCCATCTCCGAAGAGATTACGTGCAAACATCGAAAGTTCAATTCCCTTAATATTACGTGTTATTTCTAGAAACCCGTGTTCGGTCGTAGAAGTTTAACGTTTCAACTGGCACGAACAATGCGAAAACTGGTAAGCTTTTAACCACTTGAATATGATTTTTAATAATAATCATAGGGGTACAAAATAATATCATATTTTTGCAAAAGTCGCGAATAGTTTGCAACGTTGTGGTCGCTGATAGAAGTTGACGAAGTTCGCGATGGCACAGGTTCTTCGCAAACTTCTGTCAGTGCTGTTCAACGTTCAACAATCCAGATAATTCTTAGAGACATCGGTGGCGACGCCAATTGTCCTTAGATAACGTAATTCGTGTTTCGACATTGAGTTGTTACAAAAGCCTCGTGTTGGTTTCTTGATAATGATCGGATGAGCCCGCGGAATAATTATAGTCATTTTACGAACAATTATTCTTTGGTAACATAAAACGTTAAACGTTTTCTTTATAACTTTAAAAGAGGAAAAGAGAGGGAAGAAGAGAACATAACCGTAATTATATGTATCGTTCCGTTCAATGGCTCGTATCTTATCGAGAGATCAACAAAACTTAGAACAACGATTCTTCTTCCTGCTGGCGTAGGGTGGTTATATATACGGAAGTAGTCTCGATAACACGCGTGACTGATGATTCGGAGTACACCGACAACTGCGAAGGGATCGAGGGCCTCGAGAGAGGGTGAGGAGACTATCGTCGTCTACCGCGCGTGGTGGAGTGTACGTGGAACGTACCTTACGAGCAACTCCCGTAGAGTGGCTTCATCGTCCTCCTGTACCTCTTCCTGCGTCTCATTACTGTACGAGCCGCGGCTAGGGTGATGATGGCGGTGCTGCCTGCCGGTCGTCCTGCCGCCGGGGGGATACTGGCCGTGCAGCTGGCCGTGATGATGGTGATGGTAGTGTGCCGCCGAGGCGTTCGTGCTGGCTGAATGCAAGTACCGGGCGACGGTGTTGCTAGCGCTGGTTCGCCCCCTGGTCAGCTTGTGGCCGGTAGCCGCAGGAGGCGGCAGTATGGCGCCTGTTCCGGGCTCCACGTGACTCCTGCGCGCGGCATAGCGCGCCTCCTCCTCCACCCTGACGACGACAACGTCCCGCTGACGCGGCCGATCCGTTGGTCGTCGATCAGCCGATCCGCTACGCGACCTCGCGCCGCCGTCGGTCCTGCTACGGGGGATGGTACCGCTCCTAACGATGATCTCCTCCCGGGCAGACTCACCCCAGAAGTCGCTATCTCCAACCTGTACCCCGAAATCGAGGCTCCTCCTGCTGCCGCCGATATTCTCCTCCTCCTCCTCCAGCTGTTCTTCCTCCTCCCCCTGCTGCCCAACGGCGGCACCAGCCGGCCGGTCCGTATCCTGGGACCGGCCCGGGATCTCCTCGTAGAGACACTCCGAATCCTGATCCGTCGACACTGTCGCGCTCTGCCACAACTGGTTTATTGGCTTGAAGCCGCGTGAATCGGCCATCGTTCAAGCTGCGCCCAAAGAGACGGAAGCCGATGACAAGAGTGGCTCTCTCTCGATCCACGCCCTCCTCTCTTTACCGTTTCGTTCGTGCGCCCGGTGCGATAATTAACGACTTTATACAGTGCCGGCGGCGGCGACTCTTTTGTGACTCGCAGCGGTCGCTCGTCTGCGATTATTCAAAATTATAATACAGACTTTTACGGAGCCAATAAAACGCGCGATACAGCGAAAAAACAGTATCGTGTATCCGCGGCAGCATTGCGATCCGCATCGATATTCGCAGCGCGCTGTAAAGAGCAATGTGATACGGAATATCTCGATGATATAGCGATATCTCGCTAATTGGCAAAATGTCGAGTCCAGTCGGCGTTGCTGCTCTCCTCAAAATTAAATCTCGCAGAGCACATCTGTAACGCATCCGGTGGGCACGCGCGTATTAATTAATAAAAGAGAAATTTCAGGAGATACGTGCACACCCGGTAACGGTCGTCTGCGCGACAGCAGACAACGCGAAGAAATAATTCACGGAGAATTTACGTGCGGCAATGCGCATACAAAGTATGCAGCATCAACGTGCTGCTGTTGCCTGCGAGCAACTTTCGCTCGCGTTACTAATAATATGAGACGTCGAGCGAAGTAAAGGATAACTGAAATGATAGCGTTTGCCTTCCAAAGTACAATCCCGAGGGAGCGAAAGTTGTCCCCCCGTCCGTAGGGATGTAGATGCAAACAAAACTAAACTCATCACATTCGGACGGCCGCTAAGTGACTTCCAGCGACGAGGAAACGAGAACCGCGAATGGTTGTCGCCTGTAGGAAAATTACAAACGGGGCGTTCCATCGTCTTAAGAATTCACCTCGGCAATTAACTTCAATGTAAACGCTTCTGTTTTCTAGACGTGTCCGATTTGCACACCGCGAAATATCGAATAGCACCTTTGAGCGTTTCGAAAGGGAAAAGACGATATTTTTACACGGGAAGAATGGTTTTGCTGAAGAATTTGAAAATTTAATTACAGTACAGATCTAAAATAATTTTGTTGAATAACAAAATTAATTTACCACCGAAATGATTACGCTTAAACGTCGATAGCAATGCTGCACAAATTTGTAACATTTTAGCAAGTACAGTTTGAATGCTCCACATATTATTTTGATGATCCAAATAAAATAATTATTTTCAAATCTGTATAAGCAGTCATTGCGAGATAATGAAGATTCTTTATTTCGCAATACTTCGTAGACAATTTGGATTTGAAGACATACGGAAACATTTATAAAAGATGGAAGAACGGTTATACTGAAGTATATAAAGATTAAGCCAGATACTGATCGGAAAATAATTATGTTGGACCATTAAAATAAATTATATGGAACGCTGAAACGTGATAATAAAAAAAAAGATTGTTGAATAGATGGGAGATTACGAAATACCACGATATTTTGTACAGTTTGTGGTGCATTCTTGTAGCGACCATCAAAATTACTTCTTCACAATCTGCTTAGACGTTATAACATGGCCATTGGTCGTAAGTACATACTTATTGCGTTATCGTAAAAACTGCATTTTAGTTTTACAAGAAAAGACAGTTTTACTGAAGTATCTAAAATTTAGCTAGATACTAAAAAATAATTTTGTTAATCTATCGAAATATTTATTAAATCTTTTGGTGGACCAACAAAATAATTTTTAGATCTGTGTTTAGAATTTTTAGGTACTTCAGCAGAGAACCATTCTTTCCGTATAGTGAACAGGTTTACAAGTGTATACATACTTTTTATATAATTTTCAGAAGTGTTGTAAGTTATTAAATCAAACTAGCTTGGAGGCCTTTGTGACTATAGCTTATGATATAATTCAAATGATATAATTCAACTAAGCTTGGTAACAAAATGTGTTAATATATTCGACGTGTAAAGTTATGCTATATATTAGTAGGTGGTATTCCAACATGTCTCTTCTCCATAACCACAACCTTTTTTCCCCTCTTTAGTTTTTTGTAAATTATGTTTCGTTCTGTATATAAGAGAGAGCTTCTACCTACAATATATATCATTCTACGGTTAACAAACTTGTATCAAAAGTAGTTATATCACGTGAATATCCATTAAGTTATTTCAATAAAACGACATAACGTTTCACTCTCTCTCTTCCTCTAATTCTGCAAAAATTGTTGATATTCTGGTAACAATTAAATTTTGATGTTCTAATTACGTTTCTAGTAATGTTTGAGTGTCCGGTATAACTATTTTGATTTTTTATTATTTTGGTTCAACATTATTATAATATTTTAAAATCTTCATCTAACTATACTTTCAGACATAATACTTTAGCAAAATCATTCTTTCCGTGCAAGGATCGCTGCGGAGATTGAAGTTCATAATTTATGAGATCCACTTAAATTTACAGGAACTTACTCTCAGACGCAGACGGAGCTTTATATTTAAAGGGGACAAATTACAAACTTGTTAGTGCCTCTAACTCGTGCTCTAAAACTTTCACATAATGATTCAACCGTCAGTCTTTTTCATGACGTTACGAAAATGAGCTATGTACGAACACACACATAGCTCATTACGTACGAAATATACGTAAAGTCTCGTCGATTTCCGCGTGTAGAACCGTTTTACTCGTAATGACCGATGTATTGTATTCGCAACACGGAGCTTTCTCTCTCTTCGAAACAGGCCATCTATCATAAATGAAGAAATACAGACTCACCTTAAAGAATTCGCAAGCCATTGTGCCCGGCGATGATATATCACGACACGACTCGTTTCGTCTCGCACCTGCTCCTCGCCTCGCTCTCGACGAAGAAAGAACTCCGTGGATCCGATCTATCAGCTATCGAGAGATCGCTTCGCGATGGCGGAAGGGAACAGCGAAATAAGGGTCGGGAAAAAGGGGGATGTAGACACGCGAACGCGAATGTGAAAACGACGAAATCCTTATTTCCACCGTGGAGCACGGAGCACCAACGTATCACGTCTTCAGAGAAACCTCCCGATCGATTGAACTGCTATCGGGTTCAGTACAAGGCGGCGAGTGCTAGGAACCTGCAAAAAACGAGCAAATGGTTAGCCTCGCCGTGCCAAAATTGTCCCCTGATGATCTCATCGATTATGTATCGTCAATTAAAACGCGATAACGAAATTCGATATATGATTATTAACTCGGACTGTAACTCAATTATCGGTATACAATACAGGACATTTTGTATTTATGTCAAAAATGATTTTTGTTAAAATTTTTTAATTTCTAATATATCCGAATGCTAATTTAACATATAATGTGACTATGTTGTTCGAATACTTTGTGATAAATTAATATTCAATATTTCTTAATGCTAAAGTAATGTTTACTTTTATTATGCATAAATTATAATTTCTATAAATATTTCAACCCACAATTTAGAATTGTTTTCAGTATATACTTACATAAAGTTCGTTTATTTAACTTGTCACAAAAGTTACCGTATACTCGTATTCTCACAAAAATAGGGTATATTAACTTGAGATTGTTAACAAATCGAATTCCTCATATCGTCATATGATAGGAATCCCGTCAAGGAAATACATCGATTTTTTTCACAAAAAAATCAATATGTATAAGTTACTAATGATAATAATGTAATTAATTCTCTCACATACGAAGAAAATGTAAGGAAAAACATCACACGATACAAATGTAGAAAGATTTCGTGACTATACACATTCTTAGATATAAATCCGTATCAATTTTACAAGATATAATAATTGTGGGCCGTCAGTTTTAAAGATGTAACAATTACATTTAACAAACTTATGCGACCGCGGATAACAAAGGAATATAAAATCGCCTGAGAGAAATAAGTCGTCCTCAATAGTTTTCAAATATATCAGGTCAAGAGATTCAGTGTCTTTTTGTAAGTTCAAATCTTGTTTTTGTTTATGATATATATATATATATATATATATATATATATATAGCATCTCAGATATCAATATTTTATATAAATTTCTTTCTTCGTCTTAATATGTTGCCAATCGAAATCATATGACAGCGAATCTGTGCAATCAGGATAATATTGATGTGTTCCTATTTCATGATTACGACATTCACTCATTCTAGTTTATTATGTTATACGTGATAATTATTTATACGCGAGATGGCGACATTTAAAAATAGCAGAGTTCAATTTAATTAAGTATAGGTTACAAAATGGGAAAGAGAAAATCGATGTATCTATTTTTGGTAACGTGATGAAAAACGATAGCGCCGCTTCTTATATGGTACAATGAGACATCGGAATGAGATAGAAATCGTTATCTAAAGCTTTAGATAACGATTTCTATCTCATTCCGATATCTCATAGCTATGAGGAGAATTTTCTTGCAGTTAGCTGAAACGTTAGCTGCGCTTAACTGCAGCTTAACGCATTCTATAGCTCGTTCTAAAGGTAGACTTTAGAAATGACATAAAATCAATTAAATCGGTTAAATTCAAGTAACATTTATGGAAATATCAGCTTCAGGCTCGCAGCGCTGTCTTCGTATAATAACTTTATTCAGAAATATTTGTGTGAGTTTTGTATAAAGTTATACATACTATATGAAACAAAGGAGAAAGAACACGACTTCGTTGTTTGCTGAAAGCTGCACAAACTTATGTTTTCAGTTCCTAGAAAGTTACTATCCGTCTTTGACGAATTCGTGATTTGGCAAGCAAACGGGGGAGAAAAATACGGACGGAGAAACTTTTTATAAATCTACGAACTGATAAAAAAATCATTGCAGCAAGGAAGATCGTAAGAAGATCGCGTCTGCAACATCCTGGTCTCACTGGGAAATTTTCTATCCGTTTTCCGTGAAACGTGACTTATAAGACTACAAATCTTGCAACTACATGCAAACGGGATATATTTAAAACTGCATATATAATTGATCGGGTAATTATTCCGCGTCTCCTTCGGTTTCTTCATTTTCTCCTGTTCTTCTTCGATTTTTACAAACGGTATAGTCAACTACAGTGTCTCTAGTAACTCCAACAGTAGTTATTCTTTAGATCCTGCTAACCATCAGTGTATAGAACCTTTTTTATGCAAATTTTATTTGCATATCGTAAATTTTAAATCTCAAAAAGATTTGGATCAGATTGTCACTACACGAGATCTATAAAAATTTTGGAAACAATTGAAAATAATTATTCGAGAAGTTATTGTTAACTATAGTGACGCAGGTCAGGAATGTACGAGATTCGAGACACCTTATTGCCGGTCTCTCGGTGTCGAGTCAAGGCTTCGGAATGTATCAATGTTCGACTTGGTTGGATCGCATCTCTCGTTCTCGCCATGAATTTTGTACCATACCGTCGCTTTAAGTTTTAACAGAGCCATGAATAACTGAATCGGTTAAGCGGGTCAACGAAAATTTTAAAAAATATATATAGAATTCGCACACGGCGATATCTCCTCCGTTAAAATATATTTTTTTTTAATTCCATTTAGCAATGTTCAACGTGAATGAATAACAAAACATGTTGTTTAAAAAGACAGACCGTTGTGTGACAATTTTCCCACGATAAAAACTCGCGTACAATTTACTCACTGATCAAAGTTTATTTAACCGTATAAAGCTTTCGGGCGTAATCAAGCGATTTTACGGAGAACAATCAGAGGAAACGATAAACACGTTTCGATTAGAGATACGAAATAATACAGAGATTTTTATATTTCTTTCTCATTGTGTCCACAATTAATTACTTATTTTCGACATATGATATAATTAGCTACGCAATATATCCCGATAGAAGAATAAAATTTAAAAAATATCCTCATTAAGGTGATATAATTATATAATTTCATAACCAGTGTGTAACAAGTTACTCTTAATGTATTATAATTATTTAAAACATTGTAGAAACATGTTGTATTTTTTATTAATAAAATTTATTTGTGCGTTTGTTTCGCAGAGTCACAATTTTTGTGTTTACATGTGACAAAATAAATTTGCTACAAAACTGTAGCTAATCTGTGTATTTTCTATTTTCCATTATGTTACAATTTAAAGATACTTAACTGACAAATTAATTTTATTTTAACTGACAAAATTAAGTCAACAATATTGTATTAGTTTTTTCCGAGACGTTCTTCTCAGTGCAAATTCTTTGCAATGATTTAAGATGTTTATTATCATTATTTAATTAATGATCAATTTGTAATATTCTATTTTCAACTTCATTACTTTATAATTGCGATTTCCGAGAAACCAAATTAGCGCTAAATTAGCAAAATATATTTTATAGAACTAAAAATATATTTTGAAAAGTTACATACAAATAGCATGAGGAGTCCACTTTAAATAGAATTCTTTCGTTTAATTATGTTCTTCACTTATCAGTCCATTTTCTATTTTTATTATTGTAAAAATAATTATACAAATAATCATCAAAAATAATCATACACTGTTAGAAATAAGGAGCAATAGTAACTTAATCCTTTGAATTAAATAACATTTTGGTATTTTTTAACTTCTATATGTGTCAAAATATAAGTCAATTTGACTACATATTTTTGTAGTTAATTTCAAAGTACATTCACTAACGTCCATGTTAACGTTGGCACTTAGTAAAAAATTAATTAAATTTTAGTCAATTTTAATACATGTTCTTGAATTAAATTGTCTAATTTATTATTTTAATTTATTTAATGACTATTACTTTAATTCATTTATTGAAAATAAATAGTGGTAACTTATAGAAATGACTAAAAATAGCTCAAATTTGATATAATTTGACATTATGAATTTAACAGTCTAAAAGATAATGTGAGTACTTTATGATATACGCGATCTTTATCACATCGCTATTGACAGTATGTGCGCGCGCGTCTGTGTGTGTGTGTGTGTGTGTGTGTGTGTGTGTGTGTGTGTGTGTGTGCGTGTGCGTGCGTGTAATGTATTTAAATTGCGATAAAAAATCGATAACAAGTATTTATTTTTTAAAACTATCCATTAATTCTTGAAAAGCGTAAGAATGCATATATTTTATATATGTATTAAGTATATTTTTGTAAATATAAAATAGCGGTTCTCTAACACTTCATAACACTTCTTTTCTGATAAAATTTAATAACACATAATAACGTTCATTTTTTTCCTTTATATCGTAGTGCACGTAATACCAACGTAATATAGCACAAGTGATGCAAGTAATTATAAGAATAAAAATGCATAGTATTATAAACTTCAAAATTCACGTTGTTACGTTAAAGTAACTGTGTTAAAAATAAACAAAATTTAAATTAAAAAAAAGTTCCCTACTTCCGGAAGATCACTACGTCTTTTGAGTTTCTGTGTTTAGTAATTTTTACATATAAAAGACAGTAAGCCGGACAAAATAAGTCTTCCCGCTTTGTGGGCCTGTCGCATACACAAAAAAAATTTGACCAAATTATTTACTATCGAACGTAAAAACTTAAAATTTTCCACTTATAAAGTTGTTTTTTTAAGTGTTCGTAAATTTTTATGTTATCGACAAGGAAAACTCCAGAAATTGAATTTTTTGATGCCAATTTTTTTTCTTTCTTAAGCCAAAAAAAATATAGATACATTTCAAGGCGTTTTATCAACATACGATTTTATTTTCGAGTTAAAATTGTTGAGAAGTCAAAAAATTTACGCTTATTTTTCAAGAACAGCTTATCAAAGATACACGTTTCAAACGGTTTTTTAATAAATAGAGCGTTCGAGACTTCGTTGTCTTAAAACGCACATTGTTATTAAGTTCTGTGTGCAACACTAATTTTGTCACCATGTAGGAACGCTTCGTTTTTTTTTACAGGAAATATTACACGATATCGATATTCTAATTGCTTAAAAGAAGTAACAAACACAACAGAACACACACTTTTAAGAAAAGAATTGCCGAACCTTGAATGCGAACCTATAGTGATCGTTCATTTTTTGAAAAAATTTTCAAAAATTTATAACTCGAATGATAAACAAGGTTCACGAATGATAAACAAGGATAACACGACACCTGGGTGCATTTAGATGATGATTCTGAACGCAGCCCTGCATATTGATAAACGACGCGCACGTATCTCTTTTTCTAAAAATTCATTTAAAAAATTGGCATCGAAAAACTCGATGAATACTTCTAGGTTGCGTTCCAAAATTCGACTCTATCAACTCGAGTATCATTTTATCCTTCTTGGTCACCGATTGTTGGACAAGGATAAAAGATACTCGGAGTTGACAGTCAAGTTTTTGGAACATATTCCTAGGGATTTTCCTTGTGACTGTCGTGTGAGTTACTGTGGATTAAAAAGAACATTTCATTACTCATAACTCCATTCAAAATCGTCACATCGCAATTGGAAGAACAGATTCTCAATTGGAGCTTTGCTCTTTCGAATGCTACAATTGCTAAATGCCGAGAATCATTGTTAAAAATATTATTCAAAGAAATTAAGTAGCGCTATAAACTTTTGTTCCAACTCAATATATGATATAATCGACATATGCACGTGATATATCGGACCATGTCTAATGGAAATTCTGCATAATGAATTCATGCCAATGTTTCGGTAAAAATTAGTTGTGAACATTCCAATTGCGTTCAACGAGGGAACCAGTTTGCGATAATTGCACCTACACGGATCACCCGCATAGTGATATTCTGTCTTATAATGATCTATAAGCATCCTCACTTGTCGGTACTGAACTCGTTAGTTTGCATCGCAGCGAGAAAATACGGAAAATCTGCGATACCAACGGACTGGAGCCGTGCTTTGCGGAGCAGGTAAGGTACACTTTACGTTGCACACACGGAACCGAGCTGCTGATGCATCGAGCACGAGTTGTCGCGTGAAAAGTTCGTCGTCGCTCGTTTACACGACGCGACTCCGAACAGTCCGAACAGTGTACTAAACTGAAATTCGTTTGAATTTCTCTCTTTCTTCCGTTCCTCGGGTACTCGTCTCGGTTTCTCCTACCATCAGGTCACGTGCACCCACTGTTTTCATCTTCGTTCAACCAGTAATCACATATATAGTCGTTCTCCTTTCATGTCTGTCGCCTCCCACCGTCGTTTCATCGTCAAGGTTTACGCGCGCTAAGCCTGACGGATCTTTCTCTTTCGCAGTTTTCCGCGGTATCTCGCAGTTGCGCTCGAAGAGCATGTAACATACGTAACGCACAAATACGATGTGAATAAATCGCGCTAGAAATACTGGATGTTCGTTAAAAAAAAAAACTGTAGTCAAATTTCTATATAATATATTAATTTTTTATTATCAACTAATTCTGTATGGTATGTGATAATTTTCGAACCAATTGATCATTATATTAATTAAATATATATTTTTTAATTTGTTAATGAATAGTTTTTCACCTTCTCGAGATAAAGTCAAAACACTGCTCTTTGTTGCTCGAAGGATATACCTACAGCGTTTTTAAGACGTTACAACCAAATTTGCGCAAAAATATAAAAACGTAAAAATTTTTACTGTTTAAGGTAAGATAAGATACGAGTCACGAAAAGAGGATGATTTTGCTGAGGTATTTAAAAATTTAGCCATTTTAGTAAAATCTTTCTTTGAGTGTATCCATACATTGACAGAAGGACTGTCTAAATCTTCAAAAGAGATTTTCCGAGCAAAAAACTCAATTGTTATGTCTGATGCTAAGAACGTATAAAAATAGAATATTTAAGGTACTGATTCATTTCTCGAACTTCACATTGTTAGATATTAAAAGAGAAATGATAACTTAAACCCGTGAGTTAAATAATAGTTTGATATTATTAATTTTTATCTGTGTAAAAATGTAAATCAATTTATTTCTGTGCTTACTTTTAAAGTAAGCATTGTCTGTACGAACGTATGAATTTAGTAAGTAATAAACAAAATTGGAGCCTCTCTAATTTAATACATTTCGTTGAGTTAATTAACTCCGTTGTTTTAGGCAAATTAACGACATATTAAATAGGAACCAATAGATAAGATTAAAAATAACTCAAATGGGTATAATTTGACATTTGTGAATTTAAAAGTGGAAAGAGTTAAAAACAAAATACACGTAAAACAATTTCTTTAAAGTTGCTTTCGAAGAATAATTTAAGAACCTTCTCTTTAACGAGTTAAATGGATTCACTTCCGAAACATTTCTGACATATTGCAAATGAGCGCGAATCAGTTTTCCCTCAATGCGATTCCTGAGTTTATTTAATCAAGTATTTTTAATCAGGCACTTTTGCAAATTAGTTTTCAATGTGACTCCTGTACTCATTTAATTAAGCATTTTTTGCGAGTTGTCGCATGAAAAGCTCGTTGTCGCTCGTTGACGCGATGCTACTCCGAACTGTACTGAACTGAAATTCATTTAAATTTCTCTCTTTCTCAACAAGAATTTTATTCGTTTTCTCGATTATCTGAATACGCAGATAAAATGGGAATTTCACTACGTATGTTACGAACGGCCTGTATAATGTGCATCATTATGTACGCGCCGTAATGTTGATTTTTCATGTGCCCTATCTCTAGTCATCAGTTCTATAGACGGTATTACTGCATAAATTAGCTTCGTTTTTATGGATTTCATGCGGAAATCTAAACGCATTGACACAAAATTTTACTGAATACATTATTGTCTCTCTGTTAAAATTATGTAAGAGAAGAACTTTGTCCTCATTATAACAGAAAAGTAGATAAAAATTAGCAATTAATGTCAATTACTGTAGATAGAGATCCTTATCCTATTAGACACAATGAAGCAGTTCCAAAACCAATATTTCTTAGAAAGAAATACTCCGACAAATTGGAATGAATTTTTTAAAGAGGATCGTCTTTGAGCCGTTAAAACTTTATGCAAACTTTATTTAAATTTTATGCTCAAATATCTTAGCGAATATAAACCTGAAATTAAATTTTATTAAAATCTGCTTAAAATTGGACTAGGAATCAAATCTTCTAACTTATTTAAGCATCTTGAATTTAATTCGTAAAAGGCTCTTTTACATTTTTAATAGACTATAATTTTTATCTGTTAGGAAATAATCTACTAGATGATTAAAATAGATTGTTCCTTAATATGCAAAATCGTGAAGGATCTACGTGCTTTATTTTTAGTTTTTAGACATCTTGTGTAAAAAAGAGCTTTCTAACAGCGGTTTAGAAAATAAAAGTCCTTTGCTCATGCTTCGACTATATATTCCAGATCGGTACTTACACTGTAATGACCTTAACGAACCTCATTCCGAGCGTGCCTCGTAAATGTCACGAGTATTAATTCATCTGCATTGGATACAGTGTATCTCATAAAAAAAAGTGTTACTCCTGTCTTTCTCATAATCGCAAAAGTTTCTACAAAATTTGATAACCGCTCGTTACCGTGAAGACGGCAAAAGAAATATCTACGATCATCTTGGAAGGGAACGCGATGTTACAAGGGATAGAATTTACATTTATACGCGAACAGTTGGAACATTTGCGTTATAAATTTAACACGTTTTGCGTGTTCCAAACTGTCCACCCCAAAGGACCTCGCACTAATTACATAGAAAATTAAAATCCTAGTGAAGCGAGTTAGTAATGTAGCTTAGAACGTGGTGAACAACAGATGCCATAGCTCATTAATGGATAGTTTTTCATCTATGGTGTATAAAAAGGGTAAAACTTGTTTTCACAGAGCACCTCTCCAATTAGTGCGGTTCTTTTTAAGTTAGTTTAACACAAGATGTGTTAACATGTTTCAATTTTAACGTTTATAATATGTTAATTAAGTTAACATATTTTAGTCATTTCTTTTAAAATTCACGTTTCAAAGTACATAAGTTTTATGTTAATAAAATACATAAGTTTCATTTATCTATTTACTCATAAATGATGTGATTTGAACACTAATAGATGTTTAATATCAATTTAACGCAAAATATTCGTATAACACAATGATATTATGTTAAATCAACACTTGGATATGTTATAAAATCGATACAAAAATTTTGGCAAAAACTGATTTTAACACAAATACAAAATGTGTTTTACTGTATGACGGGAAAAAAGCTCCTAGCGAAACGTTGGCGTATCGCCGTGGAGATTCTCGCAATGTATCTTCGGCCACGACAAGTTTTAGCCGCGGATTCGCAAAGTTCGCGGCGCGAGACGCGACGGAGGACGTCTTCTGCTCTTGACGAACGTACGACCTACTTGCCCCTCGGTTTACCCCCTGGATCATCCCCAAAGCTCGAACTTTTCGTTCCCGCGACACTCGGCATACACGACGACGATGTAAATCTCGTGTCTTCGTTTTATTCATGCGCTTTTTCCTCTCACTACCGTTAATATATGTCTCGCTATATAAGTATATAATATAACACGATCCTTATATCTTCTTAAATTATAATTTTAATAATAAAATTTGTTCATTAATTTAATAATAAAATGTTGTCTCTTCTTCCTCCCTTTTATAACACTCAATTGTATTAACATGAAAGAGAATAGAATTTTAAAAGAGGGATAGAGAATCTCTCTCTTTCGTGTAAATATATAATTTTTATTATACACGCAAACTGTGAACAGAATGTAGGAGGTAATTTTTATTTAGGCAAGAAAGTCGGGCAAAAGATTATATATATATATATATATATATAATCTCCTCTCGAAGCAATTTTTACGAAATGGCTCTTCCGCTCCTACCGTTTCTGTCGCCGCTCCCTAATGCACAAACCACACGCGATAAGTGCTAATTGATCCTGCTGCAATAATTTCGTTGGAAAATACAGCGCACTACGAATTGCATCACAATCCCGAAAGCATCACACACCCTAAATCAGAAAAAACACCCAACAGGGCACAAGTCATCCAAATGATGTCAAAATGACTCCAAAATGATGACTAAAAGTCACTTTTCATTCATTTATAATGCATTTTAATCACATCAATTTGCCAATATCATGATTTGTTCTGCTTGGGATACAGTTTTTTCAAGCAGAATATCAAATCACGTCAAACGATAACGTCAAAATGATGTGGAAATGAATCGTAACTGATTGGAAAGAGATTTTTATGTTCATTTCTACCAATGTAAAATTAGAAGAAGATAAAAAAAATAACTTTAATCCAGGTTTGATTTAGTTTTTTATTTTTTTTCTGGTTATAAGAATTATAGAAAAAGATAGAATAAATTAAACCGAGATTAAAGTTTATCTATATTGATGTTAGATAATCAAAGGAACAATGCGGTTACTCAATTCTTTCAGTTAACATTCCGTTATTTTTATCTTCCACGTGCATCAAAATGTAAATCAGATCAATGTCTGTGATTATGTTTAAAGTAAACACCGTTCATATGCATTTAACATAGTAATTAATAAACTAAATTCGAGTTAAATTTGATACATTTCCTTGAGTTAAATTATTATTTAACTCCTACATTGTTATCAGAGACAAGTAAAATGTTAAATAATTGAACTTTTTTGCTTCAACTATATGATTTTCTTTCATCAACCAAGAATTGGTTTATTCATGTACCAAATAAGAGATTAGTTGAATCAACGAAATGGAATTCTCAGTGCATTAGTAATCGTTTTAGAGCTATTTTGATGTCATGATGACTTGTGTTCTGCTTGAGTTCTGCTTGTATTCGATTCAAGATTTGCCCTAGTCTCTGTTCACAGTGCATTAAGGGATACGTTACGTTGATGCATACGTAATGTATTAATACGTTTGTGAAGATGCATGTGGATCTATAGACGCGCTGTGTAATCTCGTATCGACGAACGAAAGCCGGTGTGTTATACGGTATTCCAGTGACCCATCTCGAGTTGCGCGACAGAGCCGCTAACATGACTAACGAGATTAACGTCCCGTGCGTCATTAGCTTATTCGGTATGACCCTTAGATATCATCATTTCGTTTTGCCCCATTACGAGGATACGTCCGGGAAAGCGTGTCACAGACGCGATCCTTTTGCTAACTTATCCGGTCGGGTGGTTTTTCCGAAGCAAATTCCGAACGACGGCACGTATCGCAGATAAAATAAAAAATGAAACTCTTTGCGGGAACCTAAATTAATAATTTTCAGAAGCCCCCGGTGGAGAAGGGTAACCGAGCAAGAAGTTGTTATGCATTTTTTAAAGCGTATGAGCGGCTATATTTCTTTGGAGATACTTGCGGAGTGAATACGCCCCTTTTGGAGCAGGCGAAATATTTTCATGAGTACCTTTAAAAATGAACGAACGTTTCTCAGATAAATTCCACGAAGCTTTTTTAACAGATAACAGTTTTGAAGCTAAGGTATTAATTTTCGTATGACGGATTAAAATTAGCGGAAAGCGGATGCAAGCATATTATTGAAATGAAATGGAAATTTAATCATTTACCGTTTAACTTAAGATCCGTCATTCAAATTAATTTGAATTAATTGATTTGCGGCGAGCTTCGCGATGTCAAATGTCAAAAAGAAAGCAATGACCTCTCTCGTCTTTGCTAAAAAAGATTGAAGAATCGCCGATTGTGAGACAAAATACTCCACGAGGCTTTTTTGACAGATATGATAGCTTTGAAACGCATTAATTTTCATAGACGTTCTAAAGTCAGTGAAAAACGAATGCATAGCGTTATATTCATTGTAAAATTTTATTCGTCGTTTAATTTAAGATTCATCGTTTAAATTATGATGGATCTTTTTTATTTTAGCGCGGAATTCTGATTTGCTGCACGTTTCGTGATATCGAATGTCGAAATTTCGAACGTTGAAAGCGATGACCTCTCTCGACATTTTCGCTAAAAACAAATTGGCAAACGTTTCTGAAATAAATTATTTTACGAGCTTTTTCAACAGACATAGCTTTGACGAGTATTATTTTCACACGACGTTCTATTAAAAAATCAGCGGAAAACGAATACAGCATAGCGTTACTTCTCGTGAAATTTTATTCATTGTTTAATTTAAGATGCGTCGTTTAAGTTTGGATTCTTTTTAATCCTAATTTGCAGCGCGTTTCGTGATATCGAATGTCGAATTATTTTTCAATGTGAATTGTTTCTATGTTTTATTATCAAAAAGAATCGACTCTTACATGTTCTTCTAATTGTTTATATTGTTTCTGCATGAAATAAATTATTCTATGAAGCTTTTTTTAGTAGATTCTAAAATCAGCAAAGAGCGAATATACATAGCATTCTTTCTTGTGAAACTGTATTTATCATTTAATTTAAGATTTGTCATTCAAGTTATGATGGACTTTGGTTTATTTCATCAAAAATCCTGATTTGCGATGCGTTTCGTGATATCGAATATGAAAATTTAGAACGCCGAACGCGATAACCTCCCTCGACATTTTCGCTAAGGAAAAATTAACTCCGGCCAGGAGCTGCGTTATATATCGATTGTCTGCCAATTCTAGGACGTTCTATAGATCCGCCCATGAAATAAGAACGCTCTGATACGATCATTAGCCGGGAACTAACGGGTTGCCCGAGCCGCTGGTTAAAAATGAATCCTCGCACCTGGGGTATACCCGCTATGGCGAGCCGCTGCGAAATTCCGAGATTTCTTCGTACATTCCCGAATCTCATTAAGCAACATCGGAGGGAGTCACGCGAGCGAGGAGAACGTGATTTGGGGCCTCGAACGAGAATTCGAACGCGGTACGTGGAGGCCTCGAAGTCGCGACGCGCCGCGCCGCGCCGGGTGGAGTTCCTCGGCACTGCAATGTTGGCGGTGGAACGCAACGTATCCGGGTAACGCGATCGTCGGCGTTTATTCCACAGGAAGCGTGCCTCCCCGCACGCACCTCCAAGTCATTTTCTCGTACGCGATATAATGCGCCCCGATAATGCATCGGTTATTTCAGGGACAACTCTCCTTCGACAAATTTAGAATCGTTTGCCTTGGCGAAGTTATCTTTAACAGCCGAGTAACATAAGATGAGGGTGTTATAATGATAATTCTGATTAAGATTTTGTTAGATTCTCTCATGTCTGTATTTAAAATATAAGCGATATACCAGTTACTAAAGGCACTTGAAGCGTTTAATTGTCCAATTTTCAGACTCTGATAATTAATTCTATACAGCCCAATGTACCAATTTGGTTAAAAATGAATAATATATATAAAGCAAATGACATTTTATGACGCCGTCCTGTATATACATTGAATAAACTATAATCTCATAATTATTGCTATAAAATTGTTTATTCGACTGTGTAAATTAATTCTACGTATAAAACTCACACATATATATAGGCTGTCGCCTATAATACCTATTATAGTTGCTACCATTATGTCTTTTTCTCTGTAATTGAATCGACGATGGACATACGATTACTTATTTGTGCCATCGCGATAGAAAACCTCCTCATTTCGAAATGATTTACACAAGGTACACTTACATTTACTTTGTGCAGGCAAAGAATAAATTTTACGTAACAAACGCGATTAATCTATTTTTACTCTCGCGGGAGCTTGTAATCGCACGGAATGAACGGGAAAATCTACATCGGACGGAACGAAAGATCGCTGCTGCGAACTCGCGTAGCGGGATCGAAACGAGAGGACACTTTCGACAAATTCGGGGATAAGAAAAAAGAACGGAAAAGAGAAAGGAAAGTGCCAAGACGTGCGCTGTCGTGAGGGGTAGCGAGGGTGCGTTCGTGCAGTTCACCGTTCGTTCGTTCGTTCGTTCGTTCGTTCGTTCGTCCGTCCGTCTGCGAGTCGAACGCAACCCTCGATGGCTCGCTCGCTCGAGTCGACTCGAACGCGCTCGAACGAGGGTAGGGTCGAGCAGCAACCCCTCGCGCATTTTCTCTTCAGCGACTAGCGAACTCCGCTCGCGCTCACGTTACCCGAAGCACGAAGGGCACAAATCTCGCCGTTCTCCTAGGCCGATCTTTGCGAGAGCGCCGCACGACGTTGCGGACGTCTTGTATTATCGATTGACGAAAGTTACGTGGAGGGACTCGCCGCCGGGGCACGACGAGCGTGACGTGAGCGAGCGAGCTGGGGGCGAGAAAATGAAAAAATAAAAAAAAAAAAAAGGAAGAAAGATGAAACGAGCGAGCGAAGAAATTCATCAATCCACACGCGCTCTCCCTACCCTCTTCGCTCGCGTTCTCTTCTCTTCCTTTCCTCTTTTTCTTCGCTCTACACACTATTCACTAAGTATATACGTTGTCTCTTTTCCTGACTCCCTCGTCTCCCGATCTCGTACCCCGTTTTCGATCATCATCGAGAACGAGAGGACCAAATGCATTCGCGTTATCCGATGTAGAACTCTCGGTGAGGGATTTTGTATCACAGATAGGGACGAGAAAAGCAGGAGACACGCGAAGAGAGACAGATGATGATGATGATGATGAGAGGGATAATCGCACTCACCCTCACGGGGTTAGACCGTCGCGGTGGAAGCCTCGTTGGCAGCACGGACGACGAACGTGCTTGCGTCGGAAACGGCAGTAGTGGCAGTGTCGGAACTCATAGTGGCGGCAGTCGCGATGACGACGGCGGCGACAGCGGCGATGGCAGCGGCGGTGGCGGCGGTGGCAGTTACGGCGCTGTCGACGACGCTGTACACGAAGAACGCGACCAGGCCGTACAAGGACAACGAGACGACGGTGACGGCGACGGCGACCGCACCAAGAACGACGTTGTTAGCGTGAACTGCAGGCGATGACGGCGACGGCGGCGGCGACGACGACGACGACGACGACGATAGTGATGACGATGACGGTAACGCGGATGATGATAATGATGACGAAAAGTAGTCACTTCCCACCTCCGTACAATCCGGGGAGGGCACCATCTCCTCCTCGCCCGTGCGATCGCGTGCACACCCGCCGCCGATGACGACGACGACGACGACGACGACGACGCCGACGTCTACACCACTGCTGCTCCTGCTGCTGTTCTGTGCAACGACGACCACCACGCTATGACACCACCGTGGTCGCGCTACCACCCCGAGTAACATCGTCGCAGTGTCATCGTCGTCGCGCCCCTCGGCGTGCGCCCCGTTTTTCGCGTGTTGCTGACTGATATTGCTGATACTCGCGCGCTCGATCGCACCCACCGTGCGTGCGTGCGTGCGTGCGTGCGACGGGGGTGGGCGCGAAAGGAAAAAAAAAAAGGAAAAAAGGGTCGAACGAACGCACAGGACGCACGCACTCTTTCGTCGCTCTCTCCCTTCCTCCCTCTTTCTCTCCCTCGCTCCTCTCGTTCACTCTCCCTCTCCCTTTCTCTCTCTCTTTCTCTCTCTCTCTCACTCTCTCTTTCTCCCTCGCGGCGATTACACGCACGAGGACCCGAGAAGACGGTGCTCGTCCCCCGATCGACTGCACGACACCGATGCCCGCTGATGCCAGGAGACGCCCCAACGCGGGGCACCCAGTTCGACGTATGGCGAGCGACGGTTCACCCCGCGATCCGCGTCTCTGCTCGGCCCGACTCGCGCAGTGCCGTAACGCGAGGCCGAATCACCCGCGATGCCCGCTCGGGGGTGGTTGGGCGCGCGCACCCCTTTCCCCCCCCTCGCGACCTTATCTCTTAACCCTTCCTCGAGTATGCCGCACCCGCGTGATACCGTTCTATATTCGACGATTCCCGAAAGAACGTTCCTTCGACATCGTTCCCACACCGGTCCGTCGATCGATCTTTTTCTCCAGCTGGTTCTCCCCTTTCTTTCTTTCTCTCTTCCTCCGCGTCGCGAAATCCCAAATCCGCGACTGAAGATTAGATATTAATTTCGCGTTGGATCGAACGAATGATCTCGGCGAATTTCCGCACGTTCGCACCTTTTGGTGTTCTCAATCGATGATTTCCCCCCGCATTCGGAGAACTTATCCCTAAACTGTTTCGCGTGACGAAAGGAGAGGATAGTTTTAGTCGCGGGCACCGCAAACCTTTTCGGGCGACCTGGAGCCGTCGGGCACTCAGCGGCAAGGTGGGGGACTAAGGAAGCCCTTGAAATCAATAGCCAGCCGCTACTGCCGCCGCCACCCTGATCAGGCTGCTCTGCGCTGTATCCGTCGCTTCGCCGCCGCCACCGCCGCCGCCACCGCCGCCGCCACCACCACCACCACCAGCACCGCCACCGTCATCGTCGCCGTCGCCGCCTCCTCCCTCTTCCCGTATCCCGATTTATCCGCACGGCGTGACCGAGGAAGTCGCGTCTCGCGTCGTGCCCGACTTTAGTTCGCAGCCGAACGTCTCTCGGTGCCGAGCGTCATCGGTCACCGAGTGACCCGATCACGGAAGGGGGGGTAGGAGGGGGTCCACGGGGTGTCGTGGAAACGCGTCGCGATGCATGGAATTCCGATGACCGCCAATTCTCTCTTCGTTATCGTTATTAGGGAGTCTGTCTGGCCGAATCGAACCCGTTTTGGGGATCGAGTGCCGCAATAAAAGGAAGAAGAAGAAGATTAGGGAGTCGGTATTTGAGGCATCAAAGGGAGACACCGTGTGCCCTTCGATTTGTACGGTGAACGCTCCAAATATAATATACGTGGAATGCGAACAATAACACAGTTGTTGCCACGAGTCCTTTATGTAGGATTACTCTTATAAGGGTGCTTTTGCAGAAATTTCGCTACGATTACGATCGAAAGGTTTCCCCATAATGCTACCAAAAATCAGTGAAGCTCAACTGAAAAGGTTTCTCCTGGTTCTCGCTGCACGACATTAACTTTATCATATCCAAGAAACGTTAATGTACAGAAAAGGCGGTTTTGCTGAAGTATCTAAAAATATTTGAAACTTTTTAGCTAGTACAGATTTAAAGATAATTTTATTCGACATATCAAAATAAATGTGTAGGACGCTCAAAACTTTTCGCAACATCGATCATTGTGTGCTTGAGATTCTTACGTAATTAATTTAATGGTTCAACAAAATTGTTTTCATTTGTGTATGCCTAGCTGAATTGTTAGATCCTTCATTAAATTCTTTCCTCCCGTGAGTAAAAAATCTGATCTCTTTTCTTGTATATATATGCACCGTTAAATTCATAAAAAAAAAAAAACAATGACATTAAACAGTTTAACTTAAGAAATGAATATTAAATTTGACTCATCATTTGTAGTATATTGTTTACTAAGTACACTACGTTAATGTGTGATTGTTGTTTACTTTAAAAATAATTACAGAAATGAATCAATTTACATTTTGGCACACATAGAAGTAAAAAATAACAAAATTTTATTTAACTCAAGATATTGGATTGTCGTTGGTCCTTTGACATCTAAGAATGTGGTATAAAAGCCAAAATCTCACGGTCATAGCACTGAATCACGAGTTGTCATGGCGATCTTTATCTGAACCTTCACTTTGTCCTATCCCTCTATGTCCCATTATATTTAAACGGGGCGTATCTCGGAGCACGCTATTGTCAAAAATCTATGATAAAACCCGGGCAACAGCTACGACTTAACGCGATATAACAAAGATGAGAATGAAGTTTTTTATATGCAAAGCGAAAAAGATTTGATCTTAAACCGATGACGCAAGTACCGAGAAAATGGATATGAAAGAAAGTCAAACTCACCCCCCCCCCCCCCCCCCCCCCCCCCCCACGCGTCTCTCTCCAGCATTTATAGGTCTTACTTTGACGTTCTTACCGCAATGGGTGGACGCGACCTTCCGATATGACCGAAAATATAGACGCGTAGGGAGACGTACGTGGATTGCGGTCTGGTTATGAGTTGACCTACTCCACTTTGATTCTACCTACACGCTCCCTTTCCAGGGATGCTACCCCTTTTGGAAACTGTCTGGCGTCACGAGGATGCTTGCCCGAAGTCACGATCTCCCGACATTTTATCTTATTGTCTACAAAACAGTTTTTTCTCTGTTCATCTCAGCTCGTTTAATCCCCGCCCGAAGAAATAATTAATGTTAAAACTGTTAACGCTATTAAAACTTCAATATTAATTTAAAATTTAATGTTGCCAGGAATCTCAATATTTCTGATCTGATTAATCTAGTATCTCTGATCTGACTTTAATCAAGTACTTGAAAGATTCAAACTATGGGCAGTATTTACACTTATTTAAAGATATCTTAAATAATATCTTAAGATGCTAATGTAGCCTTCTTGATTGGCTTATGACATCATAAGACTGTAGTTAAAATATTCTCAAATATAAGAATCGTACGAATAACAACCTATGAATCAGGAAGTGGAGTGAAACTACACAATGGAACGTTTAAACAGGGAGCGATGCATTTGCACACACCATCGGCCGATTCCTAGTAATTTTTAACTGCTTTATTAATGAGATTATATTATTTTAAATTAGCCGATTAGCGATGTAGGCAATTGATATACATCCGCTTAAACATTTAGTTACAGATCTGAAAATAATTTGGATCATTTAAGAATTATATAGTAAACTCAAACATGATTAGGAACACACTGCAAAAAATTTAGCAATATTCTAGCAATCAACTTCCTACATAATTGTTTTGATAATTCAATAAATTAATAGCTAGCTAAATTTTTATATCTACTTCAGCAAAGCCGTTCTTCGCGTAAAGATGACTTTTACTTCTATTCGTGAATGTATCTTTACGGAATATTATCGAAACAAGGACGTTCTCTGCCGCGCCACAAACGTGCGTCATACATGCGTTCTCATTCTTGAAGGAACTTACTGTAAAGCATGATTTGTTGTCTTTAGAGAAATTTAATACTGGAAGATAGTGATTAATTATACATATTGAGTATATAAGCTGTTCAATGTTTTGAATAACTAAAATAAGTAATTTTTAATTAAATTTTTGTAAGAGTGGACTATTTTTTAAATTTAAGTTCTTGATAAATAAAAGAAATATGAAATAAAAAATATTGATGATAATTTAGGAATCTAGATTTAAGCCTTGAAGAGTCATCAATCTCGACACGTCAATCGACAGAATTATGCGAAAACTTATAATTTCTTGCTGTGGTATCGAATACATTAGAAAAGTCTTGTATAGTACATTCTTTAATAGAATACTTTTATTCAAACACGAGTGTTAACGAAATCGCTGTTAATAGATTAATCGCACGTGACGACGTGGTCACGCATGAAGCAAAACCGCAAAAACTTGGTAATGATATATATAATTATACGTATAACAATCGTATATAGATCATATACAACAAATTCTTGGTATATCTGTAATAAAATCTCACTAACGTAGTAGTATCTAAGGATGTTTATGCGTTGTGCATACTAATTGCATCGTTTTCTTTTTTTCTACGGAATAATGGAGAGTACCTCTGGTGCAGTTAAAACGCACGAGATAAGAAACGTGCATTTGCCCTCTCTTAGGCACGAATATACATAACATACACATATATATATATATTCATATATTATATATATATGTATTCACATATATTCTGTTTTACAAAGACGCGACATAGATCAGGTTCGAATTAACAAACTTCATAATTAATACACGGAATATACATGTAAAATATATATGTAAGGAGAGGTAGAGCTCTCAATTTTACACGATTCGAGATCTAAAATCGTTCTCTCGCTGTAAGAGCCGCTGAGTTCTTCTCGCCGAAATCAAACTTATAGGAATGTCTTGGAAAAATAACGCTATATTGAAGAGAAGTCCGAATAAACCATCTCCGAATCAGAAACTCGTACAGCGATGAAAATTTCACACCGATATATGAAATACACGCATCGTCAAGCACGACGAAAAACGCATTTATACAGTATACGTGTCTAATTTAATGGTGAAACGTAATCTTTATGTTCTTTATGTCCATATATTACAGAGCCGCGAGACACGAAAAATTCGTAGCTCGCTAAAAAGATTTGCGAGGACCAAGTGTGGTGATGTAAAAAAAAAAAAAACTCGGAGCGACGGAGGAAGCCAGTAAAGTTCAAATCGTGTTAATACTGTATTGCCTTCTAGTCCTAAGGCACAGTTATATAAATATCTCTATGTCTGTGTGAGATAAGTATTATGTGTGCTCAACAATAGTATTTAATATGACAACCTGTCAGCTCGTTGAAATCTTAGATTGAGCGACTCGCGTTCGCTTCGGACTCCTCGACAAATAATATATGTCCATGCATAACTATCGCGTACCAACGCTTATCTAGATGACATTCGAGTAGAGAGGTACATAATTCAAAACCCTTCAGCGTTTGTGATATCCGAGACATATCTTTATTCGTTATTTTCGTAAGACAAACATAAAGAAATAAAAAGTACACTGAAGCGTCAAGTAAGTTCAATGCATTTTATAACGTCCCTTTCTCTCTCTCTCTCTTTCTCTCTTTTTATCTTTCTCATTTAAAATACCAACGCTGGCGGAATACAACTGCCAACACAACCAATTATTGGGTCATAAACCACTACTCGTCAGCCAGCTCCGCCTCTACCTTCCTCTTTCCCCCTCCGACCCCCCGACTATGTGTATTATATATATTTTCAAATGGACACAATATGTACAACAGGGAATGAGAACGGCGCCTAGCGCGGATGCACCGAAGCAGTGCAAATCGAGCGAACTTGGGCAACAACCGTTCTCATGCAGTACACCAGCAACTGGACTATTTCTGCTCTTCCGATTGTACAACATGATTATGTGACGTAAAAGTTATATTACGTAGAGAAAGATGCTATATATGACAGTAATAGCACCCTCACTCGTTCGTGTGTGATCTTTTGCACCAGTACGGTTCGGCCTATTGCGAATAAGTGGTGTACAAATTCGAGAAAGAGTGCGATAACAATTAGTAATTGTGGTAACTTATATTCCCAATAGCGAATAAGATTTCAAAGGCGTTGAGTGATGCGACTGACGAATAATATTTTGAATATGTATTTATAAATACGAAACCATTATTCGTTATTCGCGGGTACACATTTTGCTCAACGTTATTTCAAGGCAGGGAGCAAGTTACAGAGCGAAAATCCCTTTACAAGCATAAAAATAAGAATGTAACCACATAATAAACATGAACCGAGCATTACTTAGCGTCTTCTAACCATGGTTTAAAAAAAGAAACAAAAAAAAATAAATAAAATATAGAATAAATTTTAAACCAAGCATTTTATCAGGTTAAGCACACACCCGTAACGAGCAATCCTATTAATATAGACCACTACCGTCCGTGTTTACAGCATTTATTATGAACATTCGAGTAACGCAACGTTTGAAGTCTGTGCCTGCGATCGAATGATGGCACATGACGGCAGAAGACAGGCTAAAAAAATTTGGGGGCGGTGGGGATACACTGAGGTATACGATAAGATAAAGGCTGTTCAGATTAGTTTTCCCAGCAAGTAACCGACTATAACCATGGCGACGGCGATGAGAATACTAGTTGATGTCGGAGATAACTGGCTATTGCTCTGCGAGGTTAGTCCTCTGGCGGCTGCTAGATTACCATCGTTGCCCAGCGCCACATTTCGCCACTTCATTAAATCTTCCTGCAGAAAAATACATACTATATATCAGATTGTTCACGATTTTTTAATCTGCAACATCTTTTTAAATTGAAATTGATGTTAAGAATTTATTAAGTCATTCGTAGAATATGTAGAAATACTGCGGGATTATTAATTTAATATTTTATGGATAATTTAATATCTTAAAAACGTGTAAAGCAAATATTCAGCTAATACAAATTCGAAATGCAACAAGTTTGATTTATACAAATCGACGAGTTGTAAAAAATTACATCTAGGTAACAAATTAAAGAAGACTCTCGAAAGTTTCAAATAACAAGAATAGTAAGGCTAATGAGAGCTATTTCGCTGTTATTAGTGCGATCATATATAAGATATGTTAAAGTGTGAATATTATATACTACGTACGTAGTTCCCCCCCCATTGCGCGCCGAACATCCGTCGAACTTAAAACGCAAATCTATTCAACTACCGTAGTAATATCACAATTTTTAATGCTATATAGCATCTAAAATTGGATCTTAATAATATGTTGAAAGACATATTAAATTCTTAAATTATAATATTAAAGAAGAAATAAATTTAAATCTAAGAAAAATAAGAATTGTGAAGAATATTACGAGTTGGCGTTTCGTCCCGGGAACTACGTACGTAGTATATAATATTCATACTTTAACATATCTTATATATGATCGCACTAATAACAGCGAAATAGCTCTCATTATCCTTACTATTCTTGTTATTTGGATCTAGGTAACAATTGATTTTTCCTTAATACTTGCCCTAAGTTGAAGATTTTCCTGCCTAAGCGTGCTTTCCTCTACCCTAAGCTGATTAACCTCTTGCGCAGCTTTTATAAGTTTCTCTTCTGCTTCACCAAGAACCTGACGAGAGAATTATATTGTTTGAAACCATAACAAATGATTATTGTTGTCAATGTACAACAATACACTTAATATTTTACCTTAGGCGACGATTTGACCGAATCGCCAACTGTTTTATTCTTTCCGTTAGTCGCATTAGAGTCTGCCTTAGTTGTTGTGGAAGTTGCAGTCATTTTAACCGTGCTACTAGTGGTGCTAATTACGGGATTCTCAAAGACGCATTTCAATTTAGAGTCCATTAACTGATCTGGATTTATATCCTTCCACTAAAAAAACAAAAAGAGATATATATAATTATTATAAATCATTATTTAATTTTAAAATTAAAGAGAATTATTAAAATAATAAGAAATATGTTTACTTTTTGTTTTTAGTGACATCTACTTTACATATTATTAGTTTCAACATAGTATTACGCTCTTACTACACTGTGAATCTCATTATTAATATTAATTAATATTATCATATTAATTATCAATTATCAATATTTAATATAAAGTCATATTCTCTTACCACATCAATTGGATATTCATCGTCATCATCATCTGGTGCTACCACAGTTTGCACCATAAATTTGTGTTTATTTTTCTCCGACGGATCGAAATCATATGGTTGTAAGCATACTGTAATAAAACACAATATTCAATCATAAAAAAACCTTCTCTGGCTTTTCTAAATTTAAAAAATATCATCTAAGAAGTACATGAAAAAATTATGAAACTTTAAGTATAGAAAATAAATAATAATTTTGATTTCGATGTTATAGACTAACCTGCTATTTCAGTGACATCCTTTGGCTTGAGAGCACCAGAGTTTGGACGTACACAGTATCTCTTTGGGGCAGTAGTCTTTATTTTAAAATATACCTTTTTATTCGTTGGATTAATTAATTTTATATATGATGTGACTGGGCCTCCTGTAAAAGGACCTGTAACAAGATAAATAAAAAAATTAATTTATATTTATTTACAATGATATATTCATTTACATATAATAGCTGAATTTGTTCATAAATTCAATGTCAAATAGGTATTTATTTTCTGTTGTAATTTAAAGTAGAGATCGTAATGATCAAACACACAGTAAAAAAGGAAGATTACTTCCAGAAGAATACAGGTACAAAGTACAAAGATTGGCTGTGTTCAGTCAGTAGAAAAAGCAGTTTTGCTGCTATACAATAAAACTTTTTAATTGAAAATGAAAATGATCATATCAGAATTCTGGTTATCTTAATTAGAATTATAATTAATTTAACCAGAAAATTTTTCCTTTAAACCAAATCCTCAATATTAACAGCTAGATTTTTTACTGTAACATTTTTTAATATGATTGAATAATACATTTAGATTCGAAGAGAATTAATAGCAAGAACCAAATACACCAAAAAATCTTACACAGTTGCAAAGTTATTTTTTCTACTGTACGCAACCTATATAAATATTAATATTAACGAATACGTAATTATTTGACTTCCGTTCTACTTTTTTATGAATTACCAACATAACAATCAGCTACTACATAGTTAATAAAATTTTTCTCATGTATTATTATGATACTAATGAGAACTCCTATATTTACGTTTCTTTAAAGAAGAGGATCTTCGAATCAAGATCCATCACTTTCATTAGTTGCTAGTCATTCAGTCATTAGTCATCATTTCATTAGATAACGTTCAAATTCCTTTCAGAAAAGCGATATGTAAAGCAAAAAATTGTTAATTACTACCGTATAATAACTGATTATATAAAAGTTAGTTATTACTAATTACTATGTAATAACACATTTTAAGAAATGCTGAAGTGAATAAATATTTTGTTCTATTCTATAATTACACATTTCAACTAAATTATCGCTGAATTGTTATACAAAGTCATACAAAAAAAAGTAAATGCAATATAAATTTTTCATATATACATCACTCATTTGCCACACAATTCAAAAAACAAATTTTTCCAGAAAATAAGTTTGAATATTTTAAATCATTAAAATCTTGTAATATTAATTTTGAATTATAATTTTGATGTAATAACGGATTATAGAAGAATGAAAGTATACATATAATTTTAAAATGCATTTTTCTTTTTCTTTCTTATGTTTCCGTTTATTTTTACAAACAATTAAAAAATGATTTTTAAGTTAAAAAATTTAAATTATATTGTTGTGATTATAAATGAGCGATATAAACAGGATGATTCATTTTAATATTGACAAGTAAATATAATACTTTGGAGAGCAATTTTACTAAAATAAAAAGTATTTGAAACGTTTTTTATACAATTTTTATTCGAAATGTGTTTTTTTTTTATATATCTTTGAAATATTTCTGTTAAAATCAAAATGAATCACTCTGTATACAAAAAGAAACACGTACAAAAGATATGCGGCAGAAGAGAGGAGTGTGGATGGAATAATCAGCTGGCGGATTATGGAATTGTTTTCGAGTACGTCTCGCTCCCGATAACGAGAACATTGTGCTCGTCGAAACGGCGATACGCCGTGGACGTCTCGAGTGGTCGTCTTGCCAAATACAATACGCGTGACACGCACACGACACCGGTCACGGTCGAAGAGTGTTACGCCACTCGATTTAAGCATAATTAATCAGCCTCGTTTTCACGGCAATCGGTGGCGAGCAAGACGACGAAGCGCCGACCGAACGCAGCAACGTAAACAATTGCAGCCGATATTGCGTCTGAGGTGTTAACGGAATTCCACCCTGCGTGGGCGTGTGAGTTACGATATTACGAATGAGCGATACATCTATCCCTTTTTACAGAATCAGTTCTGCAATGTAATGTCTCGAAGGTGTATACTCCTCTAAAATTCGAAAAAGAAGCCCGCGTGCGCGCGTAGGTGGACGAAACGTAGGGGAGAGACCAGAGAGTTCAACGTTCTCGCGACGTTTTCACGACGTATATACGGGCCTTCGACTCCAAGGGAGAAAGACAGAGATGGGGAGAGAACGTGGTGGAAATGGTGAAAAAAAAAAATTCGAGCGGCATTATTCGGAAACTAGGCGATCTACCGCCGGCGCCGACCTCTCCTGCCGCGAGGCATCGCGAGGCATAAATAAACGAGGCTCTTATGGATTACTGACGTATAGCGGAGCGACTAAGTGGAGCAGCGGGTATACACATTCAATAAATGACTTTTCCTCGTATCGGCGATTAGCGATCGTCCGGCATTCGACGGGCATTGAGAAGTAACGGGCGGCATGCCGATCGATGGGCAGAGAGCCGCACTCCACGTTTCGCGAAAAAACCGGGAAATCGACCGATCGTCCCTTTTCCGTTTCTCGGGGAGGGAAGAAAAAAAAAAAGCAGCTACGGAAGCGGCCAGAGAGGGCGCGAGAGCCATCGGCCTTGTCCGTCGTCACCTGCCCCGTCCGTTTCGTTCCCTCGTCTCAGGGGGGAGAGGGGGGGGACGAGATTTGCCCCGTCAAGGCGCGAGGGAGTCGAGACGAAGAGCGGGGACGGGACCGCGGCGCCGCGACGACGGCGGATGACAGCGGATTGACACCCGGACGGGGACAGATGGGGTTAGGTACGGACGTACGGCGAGCTCGTCGCACACGCTCGTCGAGGCATCCACGGCCGCGACCTCGGTGCACCTCGGTGCACCTCGGTATGCATGCGGCACGACGACGCGACAATCGTCGGCAGCCTGGCTAGCGTGGCTATAGCTCAGCGATCGCCGTGCCGTGCCGTGCGAAGAGACGATAGAACGTGAGCAGCCGAGACGGCCTTACGTCATCTTGACGACGTAGCTAGCCCCGTCGTGCTGAGCTTCTCGTCGCGAACGTCCGCGTGAATGTCGTCGCGAGCGATGCATTCGTTGGCGTTTCAGTTCGCGACGAGGAACACATAGCGACAAGAAGGAATGCAAAACTAATGAAAGAAAGAGAGGGAGAGAGAGAGAGAGAGAGAGAGAGATACACGACGTGCGAGTGAAGAATGAGTCTGTTGAATTGAAATTTTGTTCACACAGCGTACCCCTGAATCGGAGCTCGTTCTGCGGCTCGATAATTAAAACCTGCTCGGGCTTGTCGGACCTCGACGACATCCTGACTGGCGGACTAAGACGAACTTCCCGAGTCACGGCTTTGTTGCTGTCTTCCACCACCTCCTCCTCCTCCGCCGCCACCACCTCCGTCTCTTCGTCTTCTTCCTCTCCTCCTCCTCCGCTCCGCCGCCGCCGCCGCCGTCTGCTGAAGCGCCAACGGGTGGTCGACGACGCGTTGGGCCCCGCGTATTGACAAGTTGCCTGATGCTCTAGGCTCGTCGCGATTCCTCCGCGTCGGCCGTGTACTACGTCGGAGCTGTCCCGTTTCCCGTGCCGTATCTTTACCGAGATTCCGTTGGACTGATTCCGATTCGCGGCTGGCCACCGATGCGCATGCGCCCAAACTGTGTACGCGAGCTGTAGAGGCCGCGTTACGTCACGGCCGGTAAATCGGTCCGTTCGGTTTTTCTCTCCTCTCGGCCGCACGGTCCCCGTGGCTGCACTTGCCCTGTACCTCCTGCACTTGCTTCAGCTCTAATTGAGAGAAATTTTTCTTTTTAGATTCTTTATACAATTTTCTAGAAATTTTACATAAATTTCAGAATTTTTTCAAAAAAAAAATATATATATATATTTCTATAATATAAATATAATAACTGTATGATTATATGACTTAATTATAGCTGCGTCGATTATTTTATAACTTCTCTATAATATTTAGATAATAATACTAGAGAGAAACTTGAGAGTGAGGGTGCAAACCCATGCAGCGGAATAGCGTAACGCGGAACGAGAGTAGAACCAATTAGTGACCCTCTAATAAGAGTCTGGACACGTGAAGTCCGCCATTATTCGTCGAAATTGTGCGAGAGAGAAAAAATCATGCTATCTCATTCTAGTGGCGCTGTAAGTTGTAGCTGATTGTAGCTCTACAAACTTCATAGTTTCTGTTTCTGTTTCGTCTCGCCTCATGCATCGTATCATTTTTAAGACCAAAATTTTAAAGCATTAATTGTATTATTTGTATTTAAATTTAATTTTTATTAAAGTTTCTTAATCTTGTAATATTTTTATAAATTTTATATATTCTTAATATATTAATTTTTATATTTTCAATCTATTTATAATACTTACTTAATTGTTGTTTTTATTTTATGAAAGACATATTGCAACGTTTTTTTTACATAAAAGTTTTTATAGAAAATATTTAATAATGTTAATATAAGTTAAATAATAATAAAAATAAAAATTGTAATTGATTCTACTTTAATTTTTACGAATTTATTAATTTTTACAGTTTATAAATTTAAAGAAATTTGCGGGAATGGATGATAAATGTCGGACCAATCACAAACCGGGGAGAAGGTGGCCAGACTCTTATTAGAGGGTCACTAGAACCAATCACGAGATTCTCTAGAAACACGGAATGCTCGTTATTGGTTTGCACCCTGAACATCTTGGCCTTTTTCGTGTACCGAATCTCATAGGGTAATATCTACGTTTAGTGTGGTTCTCTTCCGTACTATTACGTGGGTTAGACAAAGATGAATAATCAATTTCGGATGGTTCGTCTTTGTCTAACCCACGTAATAATACGGAAGAGAACCACACAACGTGGACATTCCTGTGAGATTTGGTATACGAAAAATGGACCAGGATGTCCACACTCAGATTTCTCTCTGATAATACTTTGTTTATCATTTGAACTCTAATAATATATTTTTTTAATTCTTTATACAAATGTTAGAATTTTATGTAAAATTAAACTTTAATATTTTAGAATTTCTCTCTAAATGTAAATATTATATTTTTAACTTAATTTATTGGCTCATTGCCCTGTTTCTCTATATTAGTTGTTTTAAAAACATATTGAGCCTTATTACAATGTACATTTTTTAATATTATAGATAATAATAATTGTTCAACTGTATTTTATAACTATCTACATAAAATTAATTATAATGTAAAATATTTTAAGATTCTTTTATTCTGCAATTTCAACATATAACATATAGTGAGGACAGTAGGATATCTTAAATATATTAGAACATAATAATAAATATTAAATTATTTATCAATTTAATTTATATGATATTACTACTCTAGCTTCAGTTTAGGACTGTGTTTCAAGACTAATAATTAAATAATCGGCACACAGTTTGCTTTGAACTGGAAAATAAATAAATTTGCAAAAAGTATTATAAGCATAGAGATACACCTTGACTGAATATGGTGTTTCCCACATTTCTTTGTGTTATAAAATCTTTTTAAGAAAATTTGAAAAATTTTTTTTAGGAATTTTAACATGTTTCGAATATGATAAATTCTTAAAAATATTATGATATATTATATGAATCTTTTTACTCATTGAAACAAGACAATATATTTAATTATTAAATGCAGAAAGGCTCAATTGCTAAAAATTAACTACTTTTATTTTTCTATTTATTTATCTCGCTCTCTTTTACTTTTTTTTCTCTTTCTTTTTCTCGCTCCAAAGCGAACCAATTATTATATCTCGGACCTCTTTCGGCTTTTGCTGACGTATTCTACGCTTGTAATTTTTTTACAAAAAATTTAAAAAAAAAAATTAAAAATTAAAATTTTTTTTAATTCTTTTTTTTTTGCTCTGCATAATTTATTTATTCAGTCCAAGCTTATCGTCTTTTTTTGCGCCCGCACTTTCGAGTTAATCTCTTCTCATTGTCCTCTTCTTGCTTTGCATTATCTCGCTTCTACCTGTGACCCGTTCTAATTCTTTTCAGAATTGAACTCCTTGCATCGTTCATTCCTTTCCTCACTTTCTCTCCACGGCAAAAAGAAAATAAGAAAAAATGAACTGTGTAAAAAAATTCGGCTGAAAAAAAAAAACAGACCATTTAACCTAAAGAGGATTCTTTGATTCAATCATTGTACTCCAACCTCGCAACGAGCACGCGCAGATCAGCGCAAACCGACTGTTGCGCGCGTTTTGTATTGTATGCATTTGTATGTGACTGTGGACGCGTGTCTATCCTCACTGGCTGTTCTTGAAGAATTGTTCAAGAAAATTTTAACAAAATTATCTGAAAGGCAAAATAAATAATATCTAGGCGTTGTATAAATTTAACTCGAAATTTAAGGAGAGATTGAAGAAGTAGAGTAGACCAATCGGTGAAAACTGCTCCGAAAATTAATACTCCGACGTATGGACGGAAAGAAGCTTTTTGATAGGGTAACAGCTGGGGCGAGAAAAAATATCAGGCGCTCCACCGGTGCCGAGGCCTCGAGTCGTCCGTTAGTTGCTTTCCTTTTACACCGATTCTCCGATAATTCTCACTTGTGACATCATAACTCAGTTGAACGCGCGTTCCTTTTGCATTCTGACAAGTGAGATTTGAGGGTCGACAGGAGTGACCCGTGGAGACCTTTAGTCGAAGATGAATTTTTATACCCAAATTACGGCTAAAATACTGGATGGATCACGTTTTAATTACGATATTCGTAATCAGAAAAGGCTCCTGAAGGCCGTACAGAGCTATTTTTTTTTTTTGTAAAAAAGGCATAACAAAAATATTTCTGGTCTCCACGGGTCACTCCTGTCGACCCTTAACCGAGGTTTTCACCTACAAACTGTACAAAATATCATGTGCTTACTGAACCTCAAACTCACTTTAAAATATATATTGAGGTTATGAACCGGTGTTGTTAATTTTACCAAAGTAAGCAAGTAGTGACGTTATTAATCTGAGTATTTCATACTCCAGCTCATCTCAGACCACTTCAGACTCAATTTCACTTGTGTGTAAATGAAAAGCAACTATTAGCAAGCAACCGTCTCGCTGCGTCTCGCCACGGAGCCACACAGCCCGATGCCGACAGCAGGAACTTAGGTTATATATAACTAGAGAGTAGCCTGAGAGTGAATATTCTGGCCTTTGGAGTAATGTTCACGTTTTTTTTGTAGTTCTCTTCCATACTAATACGTGAGTTAGACAAAAATGAATAATCAACTTTAATGGCTCGTCCTTGTCTAACTCACGTAATAGTATGGAAGAGAACCAGAAAAACGTGGATATTACCCTATGAGATTTTGGTACACGAAAAAGGCCAGGATGTCCATTCTTAGGTTTCTCTATGATATAACCTTACAACAGTTTGAAAATCATCACAAAATTTGATCCTTTTATCGTCCTCATTCTTGCAGTTCGATAGACGGTTTGGTTCGCGATGAACGCTGCGATTATTAATGGGGATCTTTTTAGAAACTTAGCATTTCTAGAAAACCGAACGCCCGTCGAGACCAAGCAGCTACAGTTTTTCTCGATTTACAATGGTAAAGAGTATATCCGGAGTATTTAGTTAAATAGGTTGTGTTTACTGCCAGTACTGAAAATCTATTAATTTACTGCCAGTACTGAAAATCTATTAATACATGTGACATAAATTACATATTTTTAGTGCTGGAAGTAAATTTTGGAATATAACCATAGTTATGGGGTTTATATAAGTTATAAAGTTAATGGAGTCAGTTATACAGTTATAAAGTTATGGAGTTTAATTATACAGTTATAAAGTTATGGAGTTTAATTATTTAGTTATGAAGTTATGATTTAATTTTATAATTATAAAAAGTTGTAGAATGGATTATACTACAAAATCGAGTTTGATTATATTCTATATTATAAAAAGAATTATATTAAAAAAAGAAAGAAAGAAGTTATAAAATTATACAGTTATAAATCCATAGGACACAAACACTAACATTACATATTCATAATGTTATAATTTTCTACTCAATAATATAACTGTGTTATATAAAACGTGTATTATATCATATTTATATTATTAAGTAAGAAAGCATAATAATCATGTAATGTTACTGTTAGTTTATATTGTCTGGAAAAAATTCATTTTCAGTGGTACAATTCCTTTATAGTTAATGATTATAGCTGAAGTTTTCTATTATAGAGAACAATGCTCTTCTCGGAGGCACTAATATGGTCGACCTTTACTGGAATGGTTCTCTCTGGTACTATAAGGATATCTCGGATTTTTCTCGAGAGAAAGCCACCATAAAGCAACGGATAGACAGTGGCGTTTGCGATGCCGTTTATATGAACGAGAACATATTTGTTATTGTGGAGGATAGCGGTGCTGTACGGGTTTATCAGACAGTTGAAATGGACGAGCAGTCTGAGTTACATCTTCTCGGATATGTATGTCAGCACGACAGCAGCATTCTGTCGGTATCTGCGTTTTTCAATCAGAGAAACATTGTCACAGGAGGAATGGATTGTTGGTAAAAAGTTTCCAAAATATATGGTATTACAATCTAAGAAAAAAATTAGAGAAAGAGATTAGCTCTGTGGAGCTGATGCTAAAAACAGTTACTGGGTCTGAGAAGTCAAGGATAATGCAAAACCTATCTTACTATTATTTTTATTAAAATAAACTTAGTATTCTGTTCTTAGTATTTTATTCTTTTCTTATGTCATTTTGATTTCTTAAAATTAATTAATGCCTTTTAATCAACATCTAATAAATAGGTTTCAACTATTTGATTTTTTTAAAGCATTGATTAATTTCAAAGAACTGAAGTGACAACTTGCAGATGTAACATAAAGAAAATTTAATTGTTTGCCATTTTGTGTAAAATAGTACAATGCTACAATAATAGATAGGAGAATTAAAAATTACTAATAAATTCAAATATATTTTTTATCTGAACAATACTTCACAGAGGAAACTAAATTATTTTTACTCAAATAAGAATAATTTTTATTCAAACAGTCAAATTATAATGAGTTCAATACACCCATTATCAGCTCTGGAGGGATATTGAGTGAGTCCAATAGACCCACTGTATATCAGCTATAGAGAATTTATAATCTCATATTTGTTTCAGCTTAAAAATATGGGATATAGAGGATTTAATTGCAACCTACTCGTATAGCTTTGCGCATCTAGACATAATTACTGGTACAGATGTGAAGCCTATGTGCTGTTCTGTATTTGCATCTGTCTCTTTAGATTCCGAATCATTACTATGGGATATTAGACGAGCTAAACCAGCGAGTTGTTCGTATATTTATAGCTCTATTTTTTTCAATTTATTACGTTGTTAAAAATAATTCATTTTATTTTTTAAAGCTATCTTCAAGAAAAATAATTGTCCCTTATCAGCAGTATCTTGGAATACTACTTTGGAAAATATTGTAGCAATAGGCACAGTTGAAGGCAGCATTGCAATAATTGACATTAGGCAAACAGAAGTTCCGTTATGCGAGTCAGTCGAATATGATAGGGGTATACACAAGCTGCTATTCAATCCAACTCCAGAGAGGTGAGAATTTATCAGAAATATCAATTTACTTTTCTGTACAATATATATAACTCTTATACAGAATATTTCTTATACAATATATTGTTTCGATGATAATAAATTTATGATAATTTATCAATTTTTTCTAGGAAAGAACAGTTAGCATGCTGTTTTGATAACACATCGGTTAAAGTATTTGATACCGAAAGAGAATTGACACAGATATACGAAGATAATAGTCATTACGATTTTGTGCGAGGACTCGCATGGTATAAAGATGATTTATACTCGTGTTCTTGGGACGCAAATGTGCTCAAACATATAGTAAATTAAATATATAGCTTCCTAAGGATGACAATTTAAGTTAGACGATACAGTAATTATGATTTTGTACGACTTGTGTGATACAAAGACATTTATACACATATTCTTGGGACGCAAATATAATTAAATATATTGATTGAACATGTAGCCATCGAAAGATGATAATTAAAATTTGTGTCACATTAAAATTTTTTGATATTAAAATGATCTTTTTACTTTATAAAATATTTGATTTATTGATCGAAACAACATCTCAATATAATGAATATTTTTCTCACCTCAAAAACTTGCAAACGAAAATACTGATCGTAACTCAAGGAGAGCTGAATGGTGTTAATTGGAGGTAAAGATTCACAAGAAATGTGCATTCAATGTTCAATACATATTTTCACGAGCGGTGAAACAAGGTGCGAATTTTAGTAAGTTTCACACATTGGAAAACATTCCTCTTGTATTTATTTAAACTTCTTGATCATTGTTTCAAACACTTCTACAACATAGTTATGATACTGTCTGTGTTTATTTTAGGATTGGCAACGTTATCTCATAAAAATAATTCGTTACCGTTACCGTCACTCAAAATGTAACTAGTTGTTGCTTCTTCGTTACTTTTTTTCTGTAATTATAACAGAATATGTAGATTTTCGCGGTAAATATAAAAAATGTCAGAACTCTATCTTTTAGAAGAGGAATAAAACTGATAAATGTGTGTACACACATACACACACATACACGCTCTAGTTACGACTCAGCATTTACGTAGCTAGAAATAAAGTAACGATAAAAGTAACTAGTAAAATCGTTACCGTTATCCCAAAAATGTAACTGCGTTACCATTAATGTTACTCAGAAGAAAATGTAACGGTAATGACGTTAAAAGTAACACGTTACTTGCCAATCCTGGTTTATTCAACATATTCTATTTTATTGCAGAAAAGAGAAAAATATTCGACAATTATAAAGTATTATCGCTACGTATAACAGTAATGTAAAGGAATCGAGTATATCAATGTAACAGAATTTGTTGTATTGTATACTCTTGAATGGATCTTTAAAAGAATCATAATACTTTTAACGTAATTCGAACAAGTCTTTCTTTTACTTTCTGATCCTACAGTGTGTACGGTATATCAAACATCCAATAGGATTTTATTTACAAAGTCAATGATAACGTGATAACGTGAACAAAATATCACAAATAAAAGTTTTTTCATCACAAAGCGTCTAAAAAAAGTTAGAAAATTATTTTCAGCATAGTTAAAGATGATATAAATTAAAATTATGCACTATATAATGTGTTATGTATATGTGTGTGTGTGTGTGTGTGTGTGTGTGTGTAGTAATTCTGATAAAATAAACATGCAAGTTTATTCTATGGTGCATAGAATTTAGATATAAGAAAACACATGTATTCTTTGTACCACAGAATATTGCGACTTACTTCTTCCGAACACACAGTAGATAACATTTGTTTATCGTAAATATATTTTGAATATTTAAAATTTTATACTTGTTGTACTGCAATTTATAGGACTGATTTGTGAGACAACTGTGCATAAATAATTTTTTGTAAGTACATTAATGTATCAAACTTGTTTATGCATATAACGTACATGAATAACGTGAATTCATCTGAAAAGAGATAGCAAGACAGTATAATTTTACAGTATCTTCCTTCACATTATTATTACTATACAGGATGTTTGTTATTAACTTGATTATTTAAAATATCTGTTGTTTTTTTTATGAAAATACCACAGGGAATCTTATTCGATTCGAAGGAGTACATATTGTGATGAGCAAAATATTTTTCTTAAGGTCACATTTTTGTATATACCCCATTTTTTATATTATACTGAATTTGCATACGTCACACGTGCCACTTTGAAAAAGTCAAAAAATATATTATCCGAATTATGTCATTGTAATCGAAAATACTGATATTCTGTTGATATGAATCTTCCTTATCTCAGTTTAACTATAACTGTCCGATTAAATCTGCAATTACAAATTCTATAGCTACATGATCATCCTTGCATATAAAAACTTGAAAAGAATAGTACAACATTAATTAACATGATTGCTGTTTATCCATAGCAATTAATATATCTAACATGATTGATGTATCTGTTGAATTGCACATTGAAAATTTCATATCATATTGAAAATATCAGGTCTTCAAACAGTTCGTATTTGTGGCACCAAATTAACAAATGTCGATGAGAATACATGTAGAGCCAATGGCTGTATAGTCTCGTTCAAGGAGTGCATGCGCACCTTGTTCAATGTATTACAGAAATTATTAAAATAGTTATATATGTACAATTATTTTTTTATATACTGAGATATTTAATTGCATTGAGACTAACACAACATGTAGTTCTCATATTGACATTCATTTTTTTTTGTCTATGTAACGATACATAGGCTAGATTCGGGGAGACGCTATTAGCGCTATTTGTTTCATTTTATCTTTGTCGTCCATTAGACGTGAGACAAGGACGTACCACACAAATGGCGCTAATAGCGCGCTGCCCGAATGCAGCCATAGACTCGTTTCAGACATTCTGTTGTTTATTATTTTGTTTTTTTTTTTTTATAACGATCTTGTCTTTTCTTTTCCCCTATAATTAATAATGCTTATCCCAAATTATTGAGCATTTATTATGAATTACAACCCGAATTCTTTGTCATCGTCTTCTGGCCTTACATCTCCGTACATCCAAATATTACGATGATTGTGCTTTGCATCCTCTTCGGCTTTCTTGTATTCCTCGATCTGCAAATAGTTAACACACAACAAATATAATAATTTTTCAATAAATATAGATACAAAGGCTTATTTTTACAAAGCAGCACAGTAAAAGAAAGAAAAATAGATGTGTAATCAAGAGAAATGATTTTATCAAATTTTAAAATTAAAAAATTAGGTTTATTTTTATTTGATATCTTTTGATCGCCCGTTTTAGTCTTCTTTCTTTTTTAGTATTATATAATTTTATCGCAGTAGAGATGACAGTAGAGCAGTCAATTCATAATCTATAAATAATAGGTTCGATCTTCTACATTAATTTTTTTTTAATTGATTGGAAAATTAAAGGTTGCGAGTAAAAGAGTATGAAGTGGCAATATTATAAAAATGGGTTCGGGAATTTATATTTCAATAAGATAGAAATTTTATCGCAGTAGATGAATACAAGTACAACAGACATTGACTAACCAATTTAGTAAGTCTTCTATCTCGGTGCTTTTGAACATGCAAGAATCCGTCAGAAATAAGACCCTTCCCAATATCTTCGTTTGTACTGGGATGCATCAGCGTCACGGCAATTACATTGCTGCTTAGCTTGTATTCGATATTTAGGAGCAGAATTTTGTCCAAAACATCTTCTTTAAATGCATCCACCGCTGCTCTCTTGTCATCCGTCTGTAAAAACATCATCTTTTCGTTAATACATTTATTTTCTGAAAATAAATAGTATAAGAATTCGTTACTTACGTCGCTCGGAAGAGTCACGCATGCAAGCGCATATTCGTGGGCGTATGGTTTATCAGTCGCGAAACGCGCAGGTAGATCGGCAACTCGCGTAACATTAAGGGTCTCCCTGTTGCCGTAATCAATGTAGAACACACTGACATTAGTACCGGAAACCTTTTCCGTTTTCACACGGTACCACTGATCGTCACCGCTGAATTTCGCAACCGCTAGATCTCCTCTGGTTGGTTTATAGGCGCCAGGAAGCGGTGGATTAGCGGCTAATTCCTGGCGTAATTGTAGAAGCATATTTTCTAACAAGCTACCTTGATCGACAAACTGGGCGTAGAAATGAAGATCGTCAGTAACTTCGGAAATCACAACCTTTTGATAATCGATCTTTCGCTCTTGTCCCTCCTTTTCGTCCATAATCTTGTCGGTTTCTACTGGCGCTTCCACGCGATTCTTCCAAATCTATATAATACAAGTTACATTTTAGTTTTTTTTTTTTTAATGAAGTACATATTCAATATTTAAAAAAATTAAGCACATTTACTTACATTAAGCTTTTTAGCTTTTGCACGTTCCTCTGCGGCTTTGAGAGTTTTGGTCAGTTCTCCAGAGTCCGGGAAATTTACAACCTCAGCCAGACCTTCTTCGACCAGAGCAACAGACATATTGACATCGTTCACCGTTAACCAACCAATGAAACCGCTCAACTTTGTTTCCGTGTTTTCGATCTTGATCTCCACATCTCGTTGAAAACAGTGCTCCTTAGTGAAGGCGAGAGCTTTCTCGCCGTACTCGTCGGCTTTGATCACACTACCGCTGGGCAATGTTCTCTGACAACGCGGAGTTCTTATTCCAGCCAGCACGAACGCGATAATGTAGTCTTCTTTGGGAAGATAGAGTTTCAGCCGCGAGCCACTTGTCACAAACTCGACGACCGCTCTGATTCCCTGCGCTCGTTTGAGCGAAGTCAAGAATGCTTTTGCCTTCGAGGGATCGTTCGAGAGATCCACTATTCTGTGAACTGGAATGTCTTTCTTCGCGTGCAGTCCATGCTGTGATTTTTCAGCTTTGCTTTCAGCCACTTGCAGCAAATTGTACTGAGAGGAACGCTGATCGTCATTTTGCCTATATTTGATCACTCGCGCAAGACCTCGGCCGACCAATGCTTCTGCAATGTTCCTGTTGACATGATAATGTATAAGATAAAATTTATCAATTATTAAATGATAATTTTTTTTATAAATCATATTAGAAGGCGAAATCTTATGGTAAACTTGATTATTCGCACTACATTATTATTAACACATTAAAGAGGAAAGAGAGGAAAGATGAGTAAAAAATTAAATTTAAAAGAGTAAGGTAAATATATGAGCAGTTAATAATATTAATAATTTAAAATATTTATATAGCAGTTTTAGTACACTAACTTAGGTGTACTGCAAGTAATTTCAAAGATTTACACTTACGTTTTGCCGCAAGTTACGGTGCAACATAACTTCTCTGGGAAATTATCCCTAGCCGGATAATAATGCGTATAATCGACTACTACTTTTACGTTTTTCCTGATGAATTTTTCGCGTAAAAATTCTCGCGCTTCCAACATCCACGGTATATCATAAAGCGGTCTGAAATCTTTCGATCGAGTAGTATTATTGCTGTCCTCGTTCTTCTTCTCACGGGTCGGCGGTCGAATACTGCCCAAAAATACTTTCTTGTTTTCCCCGTTCTGAGTTCGGACAATTAACGCATCCGCATTAACAATTTCTACAACGGTGCCAGTAAACTCGATCTGTGGTCCAGACGGTTTGTAATCTTTCCATAGTCGTAAACGTGCCTCCTTCGCGGTTTTCTCAGCGAGGTACAGCTTTTCCGCGCCAGATCTACTGTTGCTGATCGACCAATCCTGACATTTCGCAAATCCCTCGCTCAGCAAAATTTCAGCAATGTTTCCTAATACAAATAAAAAATCATTGATTATAATTAAATTCAATTATTTCGAACGCTTATTGTACATACTTTAGCATATGCTGCTCATTACTAGATGTGTTTAACACTAGAAGTACCAACTTCTTACTTATTTAAAAGGAGATCAAGTAAATAAATTATAAATAAAAAATATAAAAACTAAATATTTCATCAATATAAAGGACATTTATTATTAAAAATAGAAACAATTTCAGTATCTTATTTTTTACATAAGCAATATACTAAATTAATCAAAAAAATAGAAACAGTCAATAATGATTCTTGATATTTCTAATGTTAAAATGCCAGATTTTAACAAATTTACCCTTAGGATGAATAACGCTGCCAATGAAGTTGTTATTGTTGACCGATTCCAGCACTATTTCGACGTCCCTATGTAAGAGTCGCGATTCCACAAAGAATCTAGCTTCGTCCGCATAAGGATCGCCCACAGAATTCTCACGACGACCATTCGGCCAGCCAGGACAGCGAACACCCGAGATCATCAGAATTATGCTGTAAAAATCAGGCAAGAGGAAAGCCTTCACGGTAGAGCCGTCGAAGACGAACTCAATTACTGCTTTGATTGGTTTTTTGCCGAATTTCTCGACCAATTTCCGAGGATCATCAACAGTCCACTTGATGTCCCGTATGTGTTCGGAAACCGGCGAATCCGACCACTTTCCTTTCTTCGCAATTTTTGCCATATTCTCCAGTTCGATTAACCGTTGCTGTTCAGCCGTAGAATTACGGTTGTCCTTCTTAACAGTCACCAAACCCTCAGACACCAAAGTATCAATTACGTTCTCACCATTCCTGTCTAGAATAACAATTGTGATGCAAAAATTTAATTATCACTGTGTTCAGCAGAATATTTACTTTGTAACTGTTGAAAGTTTTCTTTGTACTGACTGGATTACACTTTTAGATCTAAAGGAACAATCCAATCCCAACAAAGAAAATTTCATGGCCGTTGGTTGCATTTAGCAGAAAAAGCATTGTTGTATGGAATATAAACTAAGTTTGTAGCTCGGATTGTGTAGCTCCACGGCAAGACGATTGCTTGCTAATATGGACGCGACTTGAAACCTCGGTTCAAGTCCCGACACCGGTGGAGCGCTCGACATTTTTTCTTGGCATGGCTGCCCTACAGTTGTAAGAATCTTTGGTTTTTAAGTTTATAATAGTTATAAATCTGCTTTTTCTGTTGAACACAATCAATTTTCAAGTTTTAGCAAATGTATATATAGTATATATCACAAATAATAAATACCCTTTCCTAACCAGACAGTTCCATATGTTCTGGCAGTATTGACAGACTTTTCAGTTGCAAAAGTGACATCTTGACCAATCAACTTTCGACGTAGGAACTCTCTTGCTTCCCAAGCGTATGGTTCATCTTTGGTCTCATCCATGCTACAAATATATAAATTATTTTTTAATTTCATAATTAAATTATTGTCAACAGACTTATATAAATCTACGCTTAGCCTAAAAAAGTAGAAAATAAGAAAATTCCTTCTTTACAAGGAATAGTTTTGTATAGTATAAATGAGCATTTTTACATACTTGTCATTTCCTTTCCAACGTTCCAATTTTGGAGCAGTAATGTTACACAGAGTAATTATTACTTCAGGTGGAGGACCACCCATAGGTTGTCCACGGATAACAACGGTGTCTCCTGATGTCACCTTTAGAATTAAAATTTTGCAGTGTGAGAAAGCTTAAGTATTCCAAAATATTCAGAGTATTGTCTTAGATTTCACATAAAATACTTATTAATAAACTGTTACTAACTCTCATAGAATTGCTTTTTCATTAAAGTCAAGAATATTTGTCAAGAATCTTTTTTAGAATTAAAATTTTGCAGCATAAGGCAATTCTAAAATTCTAAAATATCCAGCACTGTATTTCAGATTAATTAGAACATTAATTACGCAATTGCTAATATTTCATAGAAACTTCCTCTGAATCATAACGCTCTTGACAAGAAATAAATTAAAAAGCAAGAGAAAAGTGAAAATATTTTCATTAACATGATGAATATCTGATATTAACTTTAGAATTAAAATTTTACAGTGTGAGAAATCTTAAGGTATCCCAAAATATCCAGCACCACATTATATTTTGGATTAAAATATCAATTATGCAATTGCTAAAAAGAACTTTCTGATTCATAACTTTCAACAAGAAATACATTAAGGAAACAGTGATATCATTGACGTAACAAATATATAAAGTTACAGTTGGAATTAAAATTTTGCAGCGTGAGGAAACTTTAAGTATCCTAAAATATCCAGCACCATATCATATTTTAGATCAAGTACTAGTTACGCAATTGCTAACATCTTTCGGTGAATACAAACTCGTCACTCAACAATGAATAAATTAAAAAGAAAGGGGACAATAAAGATATTCTCATTAACGTAATGCATATCTAAAGGATTTTAGGAAACATCACGTGGCAGGCTGCCGTGGCTCCAGATTGCAACCATATGTTCCACGGTGTGGTTTCTGCAAACTGGATAAGCGGATAGGGGGTCAACATTGGGTCGGCGTGGCACAGATAGAAAGAGCCACGAGAAAGGCGGCCGGGTAGCGCGTCCGGCGGTTCCTCACCTGCTTCACCACCCCGTTCCGTAATTTGACTGGTGCCTGTGGTGCACTCATGATGACAGTTCTCGCAACGGGAATCGATCGACGACGATGCGCTTGTTCTAGCGTTCGCGGCACGTGCGCTTTCCTAAGACCGAGCTTCGATAGCAGCTGTGCTCGTGACTCCGCAATTTGTCTCGTTCCTCGTGGTGCGTCTTGGGAGAGAAAAAAAGAGAGTACTTCCCACTGTCTCTCTCTCTCTCTCTCTCTCTCTCTCTTGCGAGGACTGCAAGACCCTCAGGAATGACGAGTTGTCATGTTGACGGACGAACGCGGGGCAGAGACAAGCGGCCCGGGGCTCTCTCGCGTTTCCTTTCCACGTATAATCGCGGCTGTTACGAGGCGGCTCAACGATCTTGCCTGCGATCGGCGCGAGCGCGATCTACACACCACGAGGGACACGCTTCGAATTTCGCTTAGGCACGATGGTGATGTGGCAACACGCGACAACACGCCGTGTGATACAGTGTCGCGCTCTATGCTCCGTCTTCGAATTGGCGCGCACGAGAGAGCGGTTTCCATGCGGTTTCTTCTTTCGTCGACCCCCGGTTCCAAGAGAACAGGTGCACTTAAAAAAGAGCAGTCTCATTCTCTGAGAAATATTATGTTAAGTAGTTGTATGTTCCCCATGCAGGAGGGATGAGAAATATAAATTGTCGGCATTTTGTTATGATTATAATTATATATATTTGTTTTTCTACACATTTATATTTTCATTTCTAATTATTTTACTTTATTTCATTAATCATATTGCATTACAAATTTTAATACTATCATTGATGATAGTATTGGAAAGGTTGCTCCGTTTTTACAATATATATTTATTGTAATTTACAAGCCATTGAATGAAGTTGGCATTCTTCTAATTGTAAGCAAACTATACATTCAACTTAAAGTTGTAAAAAAATTCAATGCCCGTATTCATAGTCAGAACTCAATCGTGAAATGTATCATAGGTATATATTTTTGTTGGCATTCGGATGCTAATATAATTAATATCATGACTTAGATTTAATTAATATGAATAGTTTTGAATCAAGGCGAGATTGAGAAAATATGGTCAATTCCAATTCATCGCTATGAATTTATTAAAATTTAATGTTTATTTGAGGAATATCTCATACTTATGTGAATTTAGATTAATATTCGGATATTTTGTGATTTTTTATTAGTATCAATATGAACTAAACTTAGATATAGTTTTAGAAAAACGATTATTTATAATTTAACGTATTTATTTATAATACTTCAGGAACAACTTATGCAAATTTAAATAATTTGCAGTTTTTTAAATATTTCAGTAATATAAAAAGTATAGTTTTAAAAAAGTTAATCGAAAATTTAATTGCTTTTATTAAACATTATTTAAAGTGTTCTTGATATTCTTCTATATCATTTGTACAATATCATTAAATTTAATTAACGAAAATAATTTAGTTTTAAAAAATAAACTGATTATAATTTTATAATTGCTTTCATTAAATATTATTTAAAGTGTTCTTTCTATATATCATCAAATTCTATCTTAGGTTTAATTAACAAAAGTAGTATATAGTTGTAGTATATAATAGTATATCGATCAGATCAATATCTTTGCTGAAAAAATATAGATTCTAAATTTATTAAATTTGTGTATTCTCCTTTCAGAATTAATACATGTAAATTTAAATAACGTTGAAAGCCGACAAATAATTAAACTCGCACATTTACAGACTTCTTAATATTAATTTGAAAAGCTTGGATAAATAACTTTACAAAAATGAATTAAAGAAATTGAAATAATTATAAATTATTTAACTATTTTTATTAAATATTATTTAAAGTATTCCTTCCGAGATTATTACAGAATGGTAAATTATAATTTCTTGAGATAGAGGATTACAATAGGAACATAGGAATGAAGACACTTTAAGATCAATAAGATTTCTTTTACTTTATTGTGCATGTTTATACCTTTATTCTACAATTAATTTAAGGTATCCGATGGAATGATGTAAGTGGGAACACGAAAAGTATAAAAAAAATGTTAATGCGAGATGAGTGACGAAGCGCGGCATGTAAAATGCAAAAGAATGAACATTTTGATGAAATAAAACGGTAAGCTATCTTTGCCTGTTGATAGAATTCTGTGTGAGCCACGTATGCTGGACAAGGACTTCTTAAAGTTGATACAGTGATTAGCACAGTGAACGTAACACGTAATTCTATCGACACTGAAACGAGAAAAACTTACAATAGCCGCTTGAACATTAAAATAAAAAAAAAAAAAAGAAAACAGTCTCTCGCTTTTCACGGATCTAAGAGTCTTTGGATTCGAGACTTAATATATTCGACAAGTCTTATCGTAAATTTAATTCGCAGTTTAATCAACTTCCTCCATTCTCGATGCTTCCTCCGAGTCACCCTCCAACGTGGGCACTTCCATGTCCATCTTCTCGTCTTCTGGGTTTGATGTGTCCTCGTCGTCAAAGCCTAAACCGAGCTTGATCATTCTATATATTCTGGAAGCGTGCACCTGCGGATCCTCGAGCGCGAAGCCAGACGACAAAAGTGCAGTCTCAAAGAGCAGCATGACTAGATCTTTGACGGACTTGTCGTGCTTGTCCGCCTCAGCCTTTTGTCTCAAGTTCTCCATGATAGGATGGTCGGGATTGATTTCGAGGTGCTTCTTTGCGGCCATGTATCCCATGGTGGAGGTGTCTCGGAGTGCTTGCGCCTTCATGATCCTCTCCATGTTCGCCGTCCAGCCGTACTGCGATGTGACAATACAGCAAGGAGAATCGACCAATCTGTTGGATACTACAACTTTCTCCACCTTCTTGTCCAAGATGTCCTTCATAACCTTGCAGAGGCTCTCGAATTTGGCCTTGTCCTCTTCACGCTTCTTCTTCTCGTCCTCGTCTTCCGGAAGTTCCAAGCCCTCCTTTGTAACGGATACTAGCTGCTTTCCATCGAATTCTTTCAGTTGTTGGACGACGTACTCATCAATGGGCTCGGTCATGTACACGACCTCAAAGCCACGTTTCTTCACGCGTTCTACGAACGAGCTGTTAGCTACCTGCTCCCTGCTCTCGCCAGTGATATAGTAGACATGCTTCTGGCTCTCCTTCATTCTACCAACGTAATCTTTAAGTGAACACATCTCATCGCCGGACGCAGAAGTGTGATAGCGGAGCAACTCTGAAAGTTTCTTTCTGTTCTGGCTGTCTTCGTGGATACCCAATTTAAGATTCTTGCTGAATTGTTCGTAGCACTTCTTGTAGTTCTCTTTGTCTTCCGACAATTCCTCGAAGAGTTCCAAGCACTTCTTGACGAGATTCTTCCTAATGACTTTCAAAATCTTATTCTGTTGCAGCATCTCACGAGAAATGTTAAGAGGTAGATCCTCGCTGTCTACGACGCCTTTGATGAAGTTCAGATATTCCGGAATCAAATCCTCGCAGTTGTCCATGATGAAGACGCGACGTACGTATAATTTGATATTGTTCTTCCGTTTCTTATTCTCGAACAGGTCGAAGGGCGCACGACGCGGGATAAACAGCAGAGCTCTGAATTCCAGTTGTCCTTCCACGGAGAAGTGTTTTACAGCTAAGTGGTCTTCCCAATCATTAGTTAAGCTCTTGTAGAATTCGCCATACTCCTCCTGCGTGATGTCGTCCGGATTTCTTGTCCAAATTGGTTTCGTCTTGTTCAACTCCTCATCTTCGGTGTATTTCTCCTTGATGGTCTTCTTCTTCTTTTTCTTCTCTTCCTTTGGCTTATCCTCCTCTTCATCTTCGCCGACATCCTCGATCTTGGGTTTGTCATCCTCTGACTTTTCTTCTTCCTTTTTCTCTTCCTCTTCCTCCTCGTCCTCGCTCAGTTCCTTGTCGCGCTCCTTCTCGACGACGAGCTTGATAGGATAGCCGATAAACTGCGAGTGCTTTTTGACAATTTCTTTAATCTTCGATTCCTCCAAATATTCCGTTTGATCTTCCTTAATGTGCAGGATGATCTTGGTGCCCCGTCCGATCGGTTCACCATTGTCGGGACGAACCGTGAAGGAACCACCAGCGGAAGACTCCCACAAATATTGCTCATCGTCATTGTGCTTGGAGATCACAACGACTTTATCGGCTACGAGGTACGCGGAGTAGAATCCTACACCGAACTGTCCTATCATGGAGATATCAGCACCAGCTTGCAGAGCTTCCATGAATGCCTTTGTACCAGATTTGGCAATGGTACCCAAGTTATTTACAAGATCGGCTTTGGTCATGCCAATACCACTATAAAAGAAGGAAAACTCAATTTAAAGGAAACTGTTACATATTAATATATACCGCATGTATGTATTAGATCTGGTCTTTTTATGCCCGTTTCCATCAATGTAAATTAACTTTAATCTCGGTTTAACTCGCTCTTCACCTTTCTCTACTTCTAAGGCACAACTTACGGTTAACTCTTAACCGAGATTTAATTAATTCCTCATCACTTTCCAATTATATAAGAATTTAAAAAATGAGAAATAAGTTAAATCTTGGTTAAAAGTTAACTGTGAGTTGTGGAACTAGACCTAAGAATTAGAAAAAAAGATTAAGAGTAAGTTGAACAGAGATAAAAATTTAACATTAGTGGAAACAGAAATTAGTTAAAAGCACTTCTTGTATCGTTTATTCTTTTTCTTGTTTTCTAATGTAAAAGGAAAAAGATGAACGGCAAAAAATTTTTATTGAAAACAAACTATAATATTTCTACAAAAAGTCAATACTTACGAATCGAGGATCGTCAGGGTTCGGTCATTCTTGTTCGGAACAATCTTAATAAACAATTCCTTGCAAGTGTCCAGCTTGGATGGATCCGTGAGGGATTCATATCGAATTTTGTCCAACGCCTAAACAGATTTATAAAAAAGATTTAATATCATGCTAACAAGACTAAATTATTTGTCATTTATTTTCAAATTCACATAATTATTAATTATGATTTTTAGAAATTTGCAAACAAAAAGAAAAATTAGAAAATTTTACATGTGTCACATAAAAATAATATTAAAAAATTTTAATCCAAAAAGTATTGAAAGTTTAATTAATAAATTATTAATTAATAATTAATATTTTAATATACATAAAATTAAGAGGTTATCTTGCATGAGATCGACTCGACAGTAAATCAATGGCAACATTGCCGAAATTTTTTTCTTAATCCTCCATTACTCACATGAATTTTTTAAATATAGAGTATTTCTGATCCTAACATTATATTACAATTTTTATTGTTTTCTCCTCCTCTCTCTGGTGATTTACAATTAAATAAAAATTGATAATATTATATGTATTTTTTGTACAAAAATTAATACAAAAATTTTTTTAATAGTAAAATATTTCCATAAAATATAATAATGTGTAAGCATAAATAGCATTCATACATTTAACAAATTTATAAAGTTGAAATATTCTGAAGGTCAATTACATATTCTTTAGTAAGGTAAAAATTAGAAAAATGAGCGAATTTACTAGGTATTGACTAATAAAATTGTAAATATTCTAATAAAAATTCACTAACTTTTAGAATTAGCTCATAAGATACAATTGATCCAATAAACTGTGTTAAGAAATTTTACCTGGATGCACTCAGGTATTCTTAGGTTTCTTTTCTTTTCAATTGAACTTTTTTCACACGTGTCCCTTTTTTTTCTTTCACATTAAAGAAAAAATAGAAGACAAACTGTGAAACAAATTTAGCTAAAAGCAACAGGATAAAATGAGGTAAATGTTTCGTACAATGCCTCTAATTTTCCTCTAATTTTGTACATTTGTACACTTTCGTGTATAAAATATATTCCGAAAAAGAAATTCGTCGCAATTCCCGTTTTTCTAATTTCGAAGTATTTCATATCCACATGAAAAGAATTAAAGATATATAAATAAATTCTGAGTCACTAATTATTCTTTGCTCGTGGATGCTCAAAGATGAAGCTTCCGAACGCAGCCATAGGAGAGGTGACGAAAGGAGTAAAGAGGTAATGAAAGATTAATTAACGATAACCTAAGATACTTACATCGGACGAGTTGGAGATCAATTCTCGGATGAAAATTTCCTTGTTCGAGTAGAAGGTATTGATGATCAGGCTCATCAACTGAGCGATTTCGGCCTGGAAGGCGAAGGTCTCCACCTCGCCGGCGTCTGTCATGCTCACGTCCTCGGGCATTTTTCCACGAGATTAAATTCAAACGGGGGCAAAACGCCGAGTGCACGTAATCGTTAGAGACGGCAATCCGAATTAGGGCACACGGTAGGGGGTGCGAAGAATAAAACCAACAGCGACCAACGACAAGCCAAAACCGTCTCGCGCGAGAGCCGAGTAACGAATGCCTCGTTCGCGGCGCGTGGCGTCGCCTTTAAACGAGCGCGTCGAGCGCGAATATTCTAGAAGGCCGGATGGCGGAAGTTCGCCCAGCTTCTAGAACCTTCTATCAAGCGCGCGTTTCGCGAGCGGGATCGAACGGGCGTCTCGCCCGCCGCCGCGAGTCACGTGGCTCGGAAAAATCGTCGGTGGAATTGACGCGTCGAGACGCGAGCGATTCTCCGAGGGAAAAGCGTCCGCACGGGCTCGACTTGTCCGCCTCGCTCGCGCGACCCGCGTGGTCCGCCGGAAGTGACGGCATTTTCTCAGAGAGTCTAGAACCGTCGCGATGGCTCGCGCGCTCTTTAAAGAGGTGGGACCCGCGTCGTATACGTGTATGTACGCACGTGTATGTGTATGTAACGGCGCGATCGACCACGTTCTTCGGAGCGTCGATGAGCGTCGCGAGGCCTTTTTCTCGGCGTGCCGAGATGACTTTTTGGCGCGTAAAAATCGCCACGTGGCGAAACGTGAGAACGCCTTGTTCGTCGGTCGATCGGTTTTCTTCAGACTCTGTCCCGAGTATTCTTTTTTTTTTTTTTTTTTTTTATAAACAATGTAGACCGCGATCTGACTCACGTCTTCCACAATAACTTAAGGATTGCTCGAGAATCGTCCTTGTTGTTCAATTCAACATCGTCAAATTATTGTTTAACAGAGGCGAAGGATGCTCATGAATGTGTGCTCCGCTTCCTGTTTCTTGAATTCTTCTTTTTTATCTTATCTCTGTAATTTGACATCAAAGTGACAATAAACGAACTGATATCATTTATTGTCACTTTGATGTCAAAATGTGATGTTCTCCTTTTTCGTTCAATATAAATTCGACTGCTGTGTGTAATGAGATGTAATTATTAGTTTTCGCTTAATTTGTAAATCATTTTTTTTATATGTCTTTCTTTCTTGCAAGTTTTATAGCTTCCTGTTTCTCGTTTTGTTTCTCTTGTTTTTTCCTTCTTTGCAACCGTTTTCAGTTGTAATCAATAATCATGTATTTCGTGTCATGCGTTTTTTATTTCTTCCGAAATTCGTGAATTTTTATTTCGGACGACTAAAAAGAAAAGAGTACGTAGGTTTAAAAAAAAAAAATATTTACTGACGAAATAATATAATTTATTAATTTTCAAATTATATTTTTATATGTTAAATGTAAGATACTTAGAAAATAAAATTTCTAGAATATAATTTTTATTGACAATTTTCACTGATGTAATTTTATATATATTAAAATTTTAATTGAAATGTTAATATATAAATACTTAAAAATTTAAATCAATAGTCAGAAATTTTACGATCTCAAAAAGTACATATATTTTTATAACATACTCGTTTCTGCCAACGTAGTTTTATTTTAAGGTTCAATAACTTTTCATCATTTTCTAGTTCTAAGAATTGAAAAAAATTTAAAGTTAATCTACATGCATTGGTAGAAATGGAAACAAAGACTGTTAAGCACAGATCATTCTAGAAATCATGTTACAACTTGCAGTTTGCATTAGCATTGCAATGCTTGGCAATTTAAATATTTCCTCTCCAGAAATTTTCATTACTCGGAGTAATCGGGATTTCATTTACTCCTCGTCGCTGCAATAAGATGCAACTCCGATGCGATGGGCGTCGCTTTCTCGGCGATTCGCGACCGAAGAAAGTTAAGGTTAAGACTGACTGATTGAGATTCGCCGCGAAATCGTTCGTCTTTCGACTCATCTGTGCTCGTCTTCTTCTTGGAGTCATGGATCCTGGTGTTCTCTCGCGGCTGATCCCGCAGAGTAAAGAGCAAGTGCGACCGGCGTGTAAAAAATGCGGTTACGCCGGGCACTTAACCTATCAGTGTCGCAACTTCATCAAAATCGATCCCAACAAGGAGATCGTCCTGGACGTGAGTAGCACGAGCTCGGACAGCGACGAGAATTACGTCACTCCGTTGACGGAGTTGCGGGAACGCGAGTTGCGGAAAAAGCTACGGGTGGCGAGGAAAAAGCGCCGGCAAAAGAAAGCCAGGAAGAAGCGGAAGAGGAAACACGAGAGCTCGGACAGCAGCGACAGCGAGTCCGAGTCGTCATCCTCGTCCTCGTCGTCCTCTTCGTCGTCGTCGTCTAGCGAGGAGGAAAAAAAACATAAGAAAGGAAAGAAGAGGAAGAGGAAGAGCTCCAAAAGCAAGAAACGCAAGAAGCACAAGCAGCACGACGATTCGTCTAAGAATGAGGGAAAAGGTGACAGGGTGAACAAATGAATTGTTCATGAGAATTTTTGATTCGTTTCCAGTTCCTTCTATTATTGAATATTGAACGATGTGTGATTGTGACATTTTTTAAATTGTGTTTCCGTTTTTTTTATTCATGAGAGAAATGCTACTTTTACTACGTCCGCTATGACTTGAACTGTAAATAAGAACATGTTATTTTTTTTTTCTATATTTTTATAGAGAGTGACATTTGTAATAAAGAGGTGGTAGTTCATAAAAACTACAAAGATTACGAAAAGAAATTACACATGTATATTTTTTAAATATATAATTAATTTTATCTTATTTTATCTAATCTCATTTGTGATGCGATAAATGTATGATAAGTTAAGAATGCTTGTTTAATAGTTTTCCGTAAATTCTCGCATTTCATAGATCTGTGTAGTGGGTTTCATTTGTAAATTTCTAGGAAGAAGGTGATTTATTTTTTCTTAATCCGTTTAAAAATAATGATATTAAAATGAAAAGTAATTTTTTAAAATCTGTATTAAAACGAGAAATAGTACAATATAATCTGCAAAATAATTTATGATATAAATTAAAACGTTTATTCAATTTTTTTCTATCACATTTCATACATTATAGAACTTTAAAGTTTAAATAGTTGTTTAAAGAAGCATTATATTTGCACATTTTTAAAAGCAGAATGATGATTCTAATGGGTTTTCTACAATAAACCGTTATCTAAGCAAATCTTGAAAAAAGGAAAAAATAATTAATCAACTACAGTCAAATATGTGAAAAGAATAATCAACTATGATTAATAAATTTCTTAAGACTTTTCAGGTATAATGGCTTACTGTAGAAAGCATATAATACTTATTTCAAAATGATGGTATTAGAATGAGTCATGTCAGCAATACTTAGATGATGTAAGAAGATATTTGCTTTTATTTTTCTCATCACATTCTATAGAAATTTAAAATCTGAAAAAACATAATTTTTTGAAAGTAGAATGACTATATTAATAATTTTCTACGTTATATTATAAGATGATGATGATAAGTTATTTTTTTAAGTAATTCTTAATTTTTTAATTATGCATTGCCGTCATAAAAAGTTGCAACGTTATCAAATTATAGAAAATGATGGTAAAAATAAGAGTTTAAATTCTAAAAATAGCATAATTGCATCTGTGATATGATTCAAATTAAAGATACTTGTTCATTATTTTCCATCACATTCTACAGAATTATAAATGATCTAAAAAAAATATTAAAATCAGAGCGATTAAACAGTTTTTTAATCTGTTCGAAAACAATAATATCGAAACAAGAAATAATATAATAGTCATTCTACGAAGGATATGATGCAAGATAAAGATCATCTTTTCATCACATTCTATGGAATTTTAGAAAAATCTGAAGACCACGTTACGTGCAAATTTCTAAAGGCCATCAGGGTGCAGTCCCATGGAGCGTATCGCGGATTAGCGGATCGCCAATCACAGAATCGTTCTGTTAGATCTGTTTACAAATTTTGTAAGCAAATCTAACATCCTAAGATGGGAATACTCGCCTGTGGTTGGTCAGTTCTTGTACACTAACCCAACTCTACTCTCGGTGGAAACATAGTCATTGGCTGCGTTAGCAGAAAAAGCAGCTTTGCAACTGTTGTAAAATTCTTGAATATGATTGGCTTATACATTTAGATCTAATGAGGAAGTAAGAGCAAGACCAATCATATTAACGAATTTTGCAACAGTTGCAAAGCTGCTTTCTCTGTTGAACGCAGCCATTGTTTATCTTTGTTGTTTACCAAATGTTAAACAAGAATAATTGATGCATCATGCGCATTGCGCATCATATGCGAAACGGAACGTAATACCTTAAATTTTATTGGTTACGATAGTGCGTATGCTCAGTGGCCTAGTTTACATCGTGCACTTGATACGCCAGGGGGCCTATTCTTATACTATGGCCGGTATTCATAGTCAGTTCTTATTTGAAGACTGTCTTAAGTATGTCTTAAGGTACTTTTTCATACGCAGCACGCTGCAGCAGCAATTCGTTACTATTGGTTAAGAATTGTATGTAAGCTAGATGACGCACTTCCGGCGCAAAATACATTTTGCCGCAGTTCGTTGAAGTTGAACCGAACGAACAGCAAGCAGCAAGCGGCAAAATCGAGAAAGCGTACAATATGTCCGTCGTTTCATTATGAAAATATTATTTATTGCAATAAATATTAGGAAAATAAACGAAAAATAGCTTCGGATAAGGTACGGATACATGTTTGTAAATTAGATCATTTTATACTTTACCACAAATTAAAGAGTAAAGTGTAAAGTATAAAATGATCTAATTTACAAACATTCGTACCTTATCCGAAGCTATTCTTCGTTTATTTTCCTAATATTTATTGCAATAAATAATATTGCCTCGATTTTGCCGCTTGCTGCTTGCTGTTCGTTCGGTTCAACTTCAACGAACTGCGGCAAAATGTATTTTGCGCCGGAAGTGCGTCATCTAGCTTACATAAAATTCTTAACCAATAGTAACGAATTGCTGCTGCAGCGTGCTGCGCATGAAAAAGCACCTTTAAGGTGCTAAAGCGACCCTCCGATTGGTTCGTAACTCTTCAAAACTGAACTTAAGACGGTCTTGAATATAAGAACTGACTATGAATACCGGCCTATGTTCACTATGTTGTATTAAGCCAGTTCTACATTAGTTCCAAGCCGATCGTAATTTCGTTGCGACAGCCAATCTCAAGCTTGCATTTTGAAATCAATACTTCAGATTGGCTGTCGCAACAAACTTGCGATCGGCTTGCAACTAATGTAGAAGCGGCTTTATAGAATTAGGACTGCCGCACACACCTTCCGTAACAGTAAAGCCAGAAACACATAGAAAAACGTAAGGCCGTAAGACGAATCAGTAAGGAAATCGTAACATTGGATTCGCTACCGGCCTTATGGTCTCTACTGTGATTGGCCAATTCGCTTACTGATTACGTTTACGGCCTTACTTTTTTCTATGTGCCATGGACTTAAGGCGAGAAACACAGACTTTTGCATAACGCATAAAGCATGTGCATAAGGAATTTGATTGATCCATTGACTCATGCATAAGAAAATGGGCCAATGAAATTCCTTATGCACATGCTTTATGCGTTATGCAAAAGTCTGTGCTCCCCGCTTAACTATAATACATACCGTAAGAATCAACCAATCAGAATTAAGAGTTCAAAAGAATTTTCGACTATGATTGGCTAATTCTTACGGTACGTCTTATGGTTATTGTTATGGGCCTTCTACAATAAGCCATTACTAAAGTTTTAACTGTTAAATCATAAGAAATTTACCAATCACAATCGAACATGAGAAGAATAATCGACTGTGAGTGGTCAATTTCTTATGACTTACTACTTAAAACATAGGTAATGGCTTATTGTAGAAGGCCTATTACGGAAGGTGCGTGCGGCAGCCCTTATGCGTAGTCTACAATGGCAGTAGTAGTAGTAGTAGTAACGGATGAGACTGTAAGGGCCTCTTTCACCAACACCGATTAACTTAATCGACGATTAGTCCATTGGAATTTACCAATCGCGTCTGTCGTCAAAACTAAATGATAAATGCGATTGGTCAATTCCAATGGACTAATCGTCGATTAAGTTAATCGGCGTTGGTAACAGTCGCCCTAAAGGATTTAACCTTTTAAACTAAAAAGTTTATTAATGACAATTGGAATGTTAGGGGCTGCGCAGAATAAAAGGAACAGGGAACAGAGAACAGGGAATAAGAATTTCAACCTATCAGAAATCATGTACTATGGAATACACACTGTTTATTCTACAGTATATGATTTCTGATAGGTTGAAATTCTTATTTTCTGTTCTCTGTTCCCTGTTCCTTTTATTCTGCGTAGCCCCTTATCTTTACGTTGCCTATCACAGCAACTTCTGCGTAGGGAATTTTTTTAATTTTTTTTCTAGCGTTGTGATTGGCCTGTGTGCCAATACTACAAACTAGCTCGTGTGCAATTGATATACACTCCATCATCAATAGTACTCCGAAAGCCTCTGAACTTGTTAGTAAGTTCAAAATAAGATTAAAACAAATTCGGAGTCAATCTTTCTTGATGTGTCATCTCTTTTTATACCAACATTCCGGTTGCGTTGGTTATTTCGGCTCTTGATAAGACATGGAATTACATATCGGTTAATTGCAAGATAACCAAGAAAGATTTCCTAAACGCAGTAAAAATGGTTTTGGATACAACCTTTTTTACTTTTGATGGTCAACTTTATAGACAAAAATTTGGTACTCCCATGGAGTCACCATTGGGTGCATTCAGCGGACTCAATATTTGAGTGAGCGCGCTCGCTATTATTGGTGTATTCTTACAGATCTAAAATTGTGATTGGATGATCTAAAAGAATACACCAATAACAGCGAGCGCTCACTCAACTGTTGAGTCCGCTGAACGCGCCCATTATTACCGGATGCGTCAGAATAAAATTTTTTCGTCCGGACAAGGGTGTCCACAGGTAATGTGACGTCACACACTTGGACGTTTTCATTCTGAACGAACAGGACGAATCTCTAGTGATCTCGGAATGAATAGTTTTTTGTAGTAACTCAAGTGGCTGAATTTACATATTTATCACTACAATATCATATAACAATTAATAGGTGCATCCAGAAGTACGACCGCTCACTAAGCGCTCAATGAGCTTTTTTATCTGATTAGCATATTCTATTAGATCTAAATATATAAACCAAATAGGTACAAGAGCTCACTGAGCGCTCAATGAGCGGTCGTGCTTCGACCATGCTTGCAAATATTGTTATGGAAGATTTCGAAATAGAAATTCTATCCACCATCAATATTGAGATTCCTATCTACTATAGATATGTTGATGATGTATTATTAGCATTACCACGTGATAAAATAATCGAAATTTTCGATAAGTTCAACTCTCATCATAGCAGAATCAAATTCATATTAGAAGAAAATATTAATGGTCGGATAGGCTTCTTAGATATTAAAATAGGAATAGAGAATGGCCATATTATCTTTGACATATATCAAAAAACCGACGAATTCAGGAAGATACTTGAATTATAATTCAAACCACCCCCAAGTACACCATAAAAGGAGTCATTACTTCCATGTTAGATAGAATTGATATTTTGAAATATTATATTATTTATACTTTTGATATTTGCGTCGAAACTTATTTCAGCTTCCCTGTTGCAGTATTTTGGATATTGAACCTACATATCAATTGATACTATAAAAATGCTGTATGTTTAATATTCAACAGCATAAATTCGTGATGCTTCAAATCCTCATAAATTGTTGCATTTAAAATTAGATAAATATACAACTTCGAAAGAGACAGAGCAAATAAGACGCTGAGTCTGACTTTCTCTCTCCCTGTCTCATGTGTATGTTTCCTAAACTATTTATAATATATATTTCGTTGATAAATAAGTGAATTAATTCATCTAGTAATTTTTTCATTTTTCTCTAATAACGGTTATCGAATCATTTTTATTACAAGTTAAAAATAAATATATAACAATAAAATATAATAAAATATAGTGTAAAAACAAAATAAATATATAATAAATAAAAAGAATAAATATACACAAACAAAATATAATATAATATACTAAAAATAAAAATAAATAAAAATAAATTTCAATTTATACACGACGACGCATAACTAATTTAAGTCGTCTGTCGTCGTCTGAACTTGTTCGATGTTAGAAATGAGAACAGTATTCTCTAATTTTTACAAAAAAAAGTGAAATCCTATAAAAAAAAGACTTTAAAAAGGTAAAAGAGATACGCCAAGTACACGTAAAGAGTATTAACTATACAAAAAGCATGAGCTCTATACATGGCTAAGTATATCATTACACATATATAAAGATTTCGAAAACCCTATAAAAATCTATTCAAAAATACTTTTTAAAAAATAGATATATTGTCAGCTCAATTACCTAACAATTACATGCATTAAACGTTATCGTAATGTCTTGAAACAACTCGTTATGTGGAATTTACTAACATTAATTACGTGATGCCATCATATAACTCTATGATATTACATTGTAAAAAATAAAATGTTAATGGACTTTTTACTTTATAGACATGCAAAAACGTTAACATTAACACAAAAACATTAATTTTAACATTTGCATGTCTCAGAAAATATACTCATCGTCTCTGTTTGAGTTAAAATTAACAATCTATTTTTAACAGAGTACTCTTTTAATAAGGATACATATCAGATATTAAAAAAGCACAAATAATTAATGCTTACAGCGCCATAAGCACGAATACGATACATACTTTTAAGATAGTACAATAACCATAATATCACTTTTAATTCTTTCGATCATTCGATCACAATACATTCACCTTTAATTTCTGCCACTGATAAAAAATTACTGTCTTATATACATATACAGTATATATACAGTGCGTTGCAATGCCCGGGTTCGATTATACAAGTCTATGTTTTGTTCTTAGTTATTTTTATATTCACGACTGATACGGTGTTGCATCAGCGATCATGAATATAGCGTTAGTAAATTGTGTTTTAACAGCCGACTGACGTAATTTTGATCAGTGAAATTTCTGAAAATTCCAAAACTTAAATGAAAGGAGTCGGAGATTAAAGCCTTTAATATACAATATATCAAATAATATGTATAGTTTCGAAGAAATATAATTTATTGATTTTACATTCACAGAAAATTTACCGATTAAATCTGAGATTACGTTGACCGGCTATCAAAACACAATTTACTAACACCACGATATATTCGTAATTGCTGATGTAAAATATGCGGTCGTATCAGTCGTGAATATAAAAAAAACTAAGAATGAAACATAAGATTTCTCAAACCAAACCCCATGCGTTCGTGCAACGCACGATACGTGACCGCAGGCACACGCGAAAGAAACGAAAACAGGACTCAGTCTAACGCAATTTATCGCTATCTTCCATCGATTCACAAAATGGACTGACGATTGTTTATGAAAATTGGATCCTTCACACGATTTTGTCTCAACTTAATCAAAACTTTGAAAATCGTATGACAATTTTCATAATCACAGTTTAACGTTTCATCATTGCAATCTCGTTTCTAATTAAAATATCAATGTTAAATTGGGCCATACAAATAAAATCGCGACAACTTCATAAACTTTGTATACGTGACACATATAAAAGCACAATGTTTAATTGCTCGCGTCTCAACATTGAAATGTCACTGTCGCAGTAACTGCAAAAGGGTTTCAGCATCTTTTAGTACAATGTCTATTCAATTTTAAGAAATAATTCACCGCATCGTATTACGTTAAATAAAACGATGTCGTAAATGCACAAGGATTTATTACACACACACATACACACGCACGCACGAACGCACGCACGCACGCACACACATTAAAATAATAACTTAAAAGAAAATAACAGTTAAAGCAGGAATTTTTCGTACTTTAAACGCTTTATCAACATTACAAGTTAAACCCTATAGGCGCAGAATAGTGGTACATACAATGATACATAAACATAATTAACAGTTAAACAAAATTATTATAAATTATTTTTTATAATTAGTAATAATTTATGTTTTTAAAAACTGTGAGACTATTTAATAGATGTTATATATCCATTTATGTAATATCTTTCCTTAACATCGCCAAAGTATTATTAAAACATATTATCAACGTAACATTTTTGTATTACTGCAATATGTATCCGCAATATAGTAACAAAAACATTTTAGCAATCAATGTATGTAAAATAGTTTTTAACGTCCGTATATTTTACAATAAATTCAAATAAAACTGTGAATGTAGTATTACAGCGATTAGACATAATCATCCATTAATAGCGCAAGAATAAATACTATTATAATTAATATCATAAAATTTTAGTGAGTTTTTCCTAACATGATACAATTAAATTTCTAAAGTATGCCTAATGTATCCTGATTGCACTATTCCGTTTGAAAATGGATGATTTTTACAACAGGTTGACATAATAATTTACTGATATCCTTTTAATAAAAAAAAACCTTCAAAAAAATATTGACTTCTTCTTTATCTTTCGAAAGCGTTTGTAAAATGCCGTCCTTCTTTAAAAATTAATTGATGGTGTTTTTTTTATATAAAAAAAAGAGGTATGAAAGATCGATATCGATTTGATTACGACTAAGGAGTTAACGGTTACTTATGTTAGTATGAAATAATATGCGCTTATAAGAATGCTGTTTATACAAAAATATGCATTGGAGTTACCTCGTATAAAATATAACCACTGGAAATCTATCTATTTAACTATATCTGGTAAAAGTATTTCATCCATATTCTCAATTTCTTTCGTCGTTGTTTGTTCCTTACACTTGTTTAGAGTAAACATAATTGTATTTGAGATTATATCTACCATTGTTAATCGCAGTATGATATCATGAATAAAATGTGTGAACCTAAAAAATAAATAATTATTCCTGTAGAGTGCTCGGAATTTAAAAGTGTGAAAACTTCGGTAGCGAGTGAAGGATCGATAAACTACGAAAAGGTTTGTAAGTATATGCTCGTTCTTGCTTCGTCTTACATATAGTCACAAAAGAGGCAAAACTATAGTCAGTTGTCATTGTACTGCTTTAAAACACATTTATGCATGATTTATACATTTGCTTATTGTAGACATTGATTAACATTTTAGGCAGTTGTAGAAATGCTATCATAGCTTCAGTACGGGCAGCCCGTCTCGCCGCCGGATACTGACTTTGTGATATTTGGTGCAGCTTTGTTTCGATTTTCAATTGGTGTTGTAAGTTGATTGACAACGAATTAACTATCTACATTAGAAACCTTCACCCAAAGAAATCCTATGCATCAGAAATGATGGTCGGAATACCCAAGACAGTCCACCTTCAAGTCCATGAACAAAATGCAAAACATTTTCTTGCTTTTCTATGATTTTCTCCAAAACGCAACAAAAGCGAGTATTATATATCCTATAGAACCTTTTCTCTTGATTTATCGATCCCCTACACACTCCAGACATTTTGACATTTAAATTCCAAACGCCCTATTTATTAATCGCCCTGTTATATAATATTGTACAATTATAGCTCATTATTTTCATTTAAATTTCAAAGCTTACAGAACCGTACATGTGAGAGAAACCAATAAAAAAATTGCCTTTAACGATCGAACTAGATCATAGGTGTTATTATCCCAGTCAGAAATAGTTTCTCAAAAAGATGTCGAAAATAAATATGGAAAATTTTCGAAATTTCTGTTGATTTCGACAGATTTTTTATTCTAAATTTTTTTAATTTTTGAGTTAAAAATGAAATCTTGAATTGATCTTTTAAAACGATATTAAAAACTTGTACGACAGAACAACATTTAAATTTCATTGATTTAAGAATCGAAGTCGTTTCCATATTGATTCAAGTTAGAATTAAAGTCAAAGGTATCTTTCTTAATTTTTTACTTATTTATAGTAAAAGACAGTTAATGTTAGTTAGTGCTTGCGAAATAATTACTTCAGTTCTGTTAGTATATAGCTACTTTGATGCCTATTTCCACTAATGTAGATTATTGTTAATCTCAATTCAACTTACTCTTCTTGTAAGAAAAAGATGAAGTGCAAGGTGAATCGATATTAAAGTTAATTAATCTGCGTTATTAGTATATATATATAGTACACACACAAACGGATGTTCTATTAGAGTAGGGGTACATAAAAGTACTCTGTTTCAGCATGGCTATCTAAAAATAACAAATGCAAGAATACTTTCAGAATTGAATTTTAAGGTTGACGTTGTGCTCTAAAGTCTTCAACACATTTACAAAAGTAACGTAATAACATTATAATGAATTAACTATGAAGTACAAATAAAAATAATTTCATTCAGCTGGTGTAGGACAATAAAATGAGATTCAACTATAATATTAGTTAAAGGGAATAACATTCCAGGAAGTTTAAAGTGCGTATTGTTAGAAAGTCTTTTCGAGGAATTATTTCTGACTGGGGTAATTCCATGTGAATTTATACGCTATGTATGTTATCTTTTAAACTGCGCACCAAACAATTTTTCGGTCTTGAAACGCAACCCGACAAAACCGTCGTAATAATATCACGATTTATATTGTAGTAGCAATTTAACAATTTTTGATGCCCCTTACGCATCTTAAATCGGAATTAATAATGTTGAGAGATAAATTAAAATCTGTAAATGAATTATTCTTATTGCGAAAAATGTTATCTCGGCCGGGAGCCGAAACCGGATTTCTTACATCCCGTGCGCGATCATAATAATCTAACTTTCCCAGTTAGATTATTATGATGGTTACATGTACCAGAAAAATGAAAACAAATAGCAATATAAACATTGATTAAGTAATTTTGAGGGTCAAGGTGTAGGTCAAGGTAACTAGGAAATTATTTGAGGCTGACTGTGTAAAGGGGAGATTTTACTACAGTTTTTTTAAGATTGACTTAAGTTCTTTCGAATACACAAACCTTGATTATCTTTAAAATATTTTAATTAATTTAAGTACTGAGACTGGAGAACGAAGCAATTACTCTAATTTTTATTATTCAATTAAATACACACTTAAATCTTGTTCCACAAAATACGCTTTTATAAGAATTTTCGACATTATGAAGTCCTTCATGTTTATGGAAATCCGATTTATTTTTGAACTCTTTATTAAACGTTCCATATTTGTGAGACGTACCTATATCATATTGGTCCTTAATTATTATCCTTGTACCCTTTCATCACTAGGATGCTCTTTATTCTTGTGCCTAGTTAGGTATCCTTGGTCCCTGCAAAACGACCGTTGCAATATTTATTATTTTTTATCAATTTATATAAGCATTTATGTTGAAGAACCAAACAATTAGTTTAACTTTTGATGCTTAATTAAATACTTACGTAAATCTTAACCCACAATATTTGCATTCAAAAGGTCTTTTATCGTCATGCAGTCTTTTATGTTGAAGTAAATCCGTTTTTCTCTTATACTTTTTATGACACTGTCCGCATGTGTGTGACACCCTTACAAGGTCCTTATTTTTCTTGTAACTGTCATCATTTTTATGTTGTTTAGCCACGTGCCGAACTAAGGTTGATTTTCGGCTGTAAAAGTGTGTGTGTGTGTGTGTGTGTGTGTGAGACCGTTAGAATATTTATTATTTTTGACCAGTTAATTTAATCATTGATACTCAAGTGCTACGTAATTACCGTAACGACTTACGTTCTTCACTTATTATATTCTCACCTAAATCTTTTACTACAAAATACGCATTCGAAAGGTTCTTCGCCTGTATGAATTCTTTTATGCAAATTTAAACGCGATTTAAATTCAAACTTTTTGCCACATGTTTCGCATGCATGTGGCCTAATTAAATCATCTATGTCTCTCTTATTCTGATTCGAAGTTGTCGGGGTGTTTGAAATATTATCTGAATATTAAGAAAAGTTCGTATCATTAATAAAAACGGTAATACGAATCTCATAATATTTAAACATCCTATTCATAGAAATTAAAGCATTATTTGCAAAAATAAGCAATCATTGAAATATAATAATTTGGTCAAACATTACCGTACCGACATGATTAAAAAAACATTTTACACTGATATCTTCTTACACTGAGAAAAAGTGCGGTTGATATTTTATGAAGTTACAATATCGTAAATAATGATACAACAAAATTTAAAATTTTAAACGTAATTTTGGTACTGCACGGCGCAAAATAAAAATTATGTACAAATACGGTTTACAGCTTCCGAAACATTGAATCGTCTTTCATACATTATTTGCTTTTTCTTCGACTTCCGTATGACCTTTTCACAGGTTTACTGAACGTTGAAGTAAAAAATGTTCTTTTTACTTCAACGTCGAATAACTCAGGGAAAGAACAGTGATCAAAACTCGAAAGAGTTGCAATTTATAGTCCAAGATTTACTTTTTGAATGCTGTATACCGCATCAGTGCACAATTTTCAATTCGTGATGAGGAGCTTCACAAGTTTCGTTAACAGTTTTGAAATCTATTGCACCACCCTTTATATCTCAGTAATTTTATAAAGTATTATAGTAATATCGTTTTTAAAGTACCGATTTGAGAAAAAAACAGATTTATAGCTTTAATGTGCTTTTGTAAAAATTTTGACAATATTATTATTGACAAAGCTATTTACATTGAAATTTGCCCATTTCTGCATAGTAAATTATGTAATGCTTTAATTTTGTATTAATTAATTATGTATTATTGTTTAATTATGTATTAATAATTGTATGAATGTTTATTAGGAGCTACATAAATCTTACCGCACTGTTGGTGTTCAGATTCTATTGTGTCGTTATTAGTTTCTTCATTTTGATTCACCTTTTTCGAATCAATTCTCAGATCCATCCTGGATACATTTTTCTATTTATTGTAACGTTTCTATTTACTGTAATGTTTCTTTATATTATTATCGTAGTTTATATGTTCTGAATGTATGTAGACACTTTCACTTTTGTACTTTAACACCTAAAATCATAAAAAATGTAAAAATTTAATAATATCAAACTTTAATAAACTGACAGCTGTCATTAAAAGTTACAAGGAAGTAACAGAAGCTGTGTCAGAGTTAGAATTTGTTATAAGATAAGAGAAATTTAAAATTAGAATGACACCTTTGACGTTGTATATTTGTCTGATTCTTTGATGATATAATTACTTTTATGCACTAGTTACAATTTAAACGTATAGATCAAGAACTAAGAATACGGTTGAATTTGAAATAATTTGTTGACATATAAGCATGTCGAAATCTTGGTGTTGGTTTGTGTAATTTAAACCGTTGTTCTTTAAGTATTTTTTATTGAAGTTACTAGCGTTACTAGAGTTATGTTATGTTCTATAAGCAGAAGTTTGCAAGCATGAAACAAAAGGTAATTTGATTGGAACTTAGTAACAGCACTTTCATTTGTGTGTGATTTACTTTTGTTTAGATAGACATGGTGAGCTCATCATCCCGATTTCTGTAGTCGCATTATAAATTAAGAATACTGTTTGTATTGTATGTTGATTGCTTGTAATATCTGAAGGTATTGTAATAATCTCGACTCTAACGTATGATATATTGAATTATGTATATCTGAAATATATTACTGTTTCCACCGAATTGCCATCGTCGCAACTTTAATATATTTTAACACTTGGGAACGACTAATCCAAGGTCTTTTTGTGTGTACCTATTATATCCGTATGTGTATGTACATATGTATATGTATATGTATATGTGGCATTCTTATGAGACACGACAAAATCGTTTAAATTTCATAAAGATGTGCTTCCTGAAAATTAAACCGGTATTGTCAGAAGTTGCATAAACATGAAATAACAAATGCTTTCCGATCAACGAATTGTGCAACAAGCTCATCTGCAGTAAACTCATTTTGATGGTTTGAACCTATTTAAAACATAAAATTATCGTTACTCAATGTTTCCTTATTCGCGAAACTTTTCCGGTATATGATTCCATTGTACGTGAAGAATATATTTTATACTTATTGAATATTCGAATAATATACATTATACTTAAGGAGTATGGACAGTGTAAAGATCTGAAAAATCGGAGGTTCTTTGGGAATTTTTTTAAAAAATATAATAAATTCAGGTGATTTTGTTTTATGGCGTCTTTATTGTATCAATTCTGAGGTACGTAAAAAAATTTTTTTTGTCTCGATTACTTATATATAGGCTGCTGTAAAAAATGGTAATATTGAACAGTTACTTTTGCCTTGTTGACAACAAATCAAAAAATCTACTCGACCAATTGACTTGGTGTAAATTGCAATTTGTTCAGAAAACTTACCTCTATCGCTGGACGTAGCCGTTTTTTAATTAATAAAAATTTCACAATTTTATTCAACTTTTTTGTAACAAAGGCTTTTTGTAAAAAAGGCCAAATTAAAAAAAAAATTCATATGTCCGCCATTTTGTTACTTTTTGCAATTTTGTAATTTCCCTACGTCCTGCTACAGAGGTAAGTTTTCTGAACAAAATGCAATTTACACCAAGTCAATAGGTCGAGTAGATTTTTTGATTTGCTGTCAACGAGGCAAAAGTAACTGTTCAAGATTACCCTTTTGTACAGCAGCCTATATATAAGTAATCGAGACAAAAAAAATTTTTTTACATTACTCAGAATTGATACAATAAAGATGCCATAAAACAAAATTACCTGACTTTATTATATTTAAAAAAAAATTCCCAAAGAACCTCCTATTTTTCAGGCCTTCACACTGTCCATATCCCTTAAAATACATTATACTTTAATTTATTAATAATATACTTAATTGATACATATTTTTTTTTACAAAAGTGACAAAAGATTTATGAGAGATATTTATATGAAAGAATATCTACTGCAAATTCGTAATAAAACGACTTCAAACTGTTGTTAAAACGCAATTTTATGTTATGTTTATTATTACGCTATAAAAAAATGAAACAAGATCTCTAAATTGCGCCAATTGTGAAAGGAATATATTTTCTTGCCACATCTGTAACATGTACCTTATTATTTCAAAAGGTAAAGATACAAACTTGGCGTTGCTAGACCTCAAAATATAATAACTGTATGTTACGTAAAAGAAATAAATGTAGTTTAATGCCTATATTTTTAAATTAAGAACTTTCTCCGACTGCAGTTGTGCTTAACCTAAAGTAAAAAAGGAAAACAGATGCAAATCAATGATCATGAAAAAAAATTCTTTTTTTTTAAGTACCCTTATCTATATTACTAATTATTATTATGAAAATGTGAGATATTGCATGTACTTAAGTATAAAGACCATGGCTCACTAAAAACTTAAGGCAGTAAGCATAAGCAGTAAGGAAATCAACATTGTGGATTTGCTATTGCTTAAGTTATGGCTTTACGATCTCTACTGTGATTGGTCGTTTACTGCTTGCGTCTTACTGCCATATGTTTATTAAGCCGGTTCTACATTAGTTGCAAGCGGATCGCAAGTTTGTTGCAGCAGCCAATCTGAAGCGTTGATTTCAAAGTACAATCTTGAGATTGGCTGTCGCAATAAACTTGCGATCGGCTTGCAACTAATGTAGAAGCAGCTTTAGGTGACATAGTTTTAAATCATATCATTTCGACGTTTCATACGACGTTTCATACGACATAAATATACTAAAAATAAAAATTAATTATATTCTATACATGACGATATAATTAATTTAAGTCATCTGTCGCCGTCTGAACACATTCGATGTTATAAAAGACGAGTACTCCCTAATTTTTACAAAAAGAAGTGAAATCCTATAAAAAAGGCTTTACAAAGGTAAAAGAGATACGCCAAGCGTATTAACACACATAAAGCGTATTAACAAAAAACATGAGCTCTATACATTGCCAAGTATATCATTACACATATATAAAGATTTCGAAAACCCTATAAAAATCTATTGAAAAATTTTTTTTTTTAAATAGATATATTGTCAGCGCAATTACCCAACAATTAGAAGCATTAAACGGTACCATAATGTTTTGGAATGACCCGTTACGTGGAATTTACTAACATTAATTACGTGATGCCATCATAATTATAACTTTGTGACGTTACAGTGTAAAAAATAACATGTTGATTTTGACTAAAAAAAAAAACGTTCAGTAGATTTTTTAGATATGCGAAAATGTTTACATTAACACAAAAATGTTAAGTTTAACATTTTCATGCTCAGAAAAAATACTCAACATCTTTGAGTTAAAATTAACATTCTGTTTTTTACAGAGTACCCATTCAGTAAGGATCCATCAGATATTAAAGAAACTTACAATTTAGCTTAAATTACAAATAATGCTTACAGTGCCGTAAGCACGAATACGGCACAAATTTTGAAGATATTACATTAGCCATAGTATCACTAAATACTTAATTCTATCGTTGTTTCGATTACAATATCTTCAACTTCAAATTCCGCCACTGATAGAAAATTATTGTCTGCACATAATGCATATATATACATATATGCATATATATACATATATATACATATATATGTATATACATAAATATATACAGTACGTAGCAATACCTGGGGTTCGATTTTAGAAGTCTATGTTTCGTTCTTACTTCTTTTTACATTCACGACTGATACGATGATGCATCAGGGATCATATCGTAATGTTAATAAACTGTGTTTTAACAGCCGACCAACGTAACCTTAGTTTTGAACAGTAAAATTTCTGAAATATTCCAAAACTTAAATGAAAAGGGTCGGAGATCGAAGCCTTTAATATATCAGATAAGATGTAGTTTTAAAGAAATATAATTGCTTTGCATTTGCAGAAATTTACCGATGAAAACTGAGATTACGTCGATCGGCTATCAAAACAAAAAATTTACTAACTCTACGATATATTCATGATCGCTGACGTTTACATCCGGCTGTATCAGTCGTGAATGTAAAAATGCTAAGAATGAAACGTGGATTTCTCAAATCAAACCCCAGGCATTCGTGCAACGCATGGTACGTGACCTCAGGCACACACGAAAGAAACGAAAACAGAACTCAGTTTAACGCAATTTATCGCTATCTTCCATCGATTCACAAAATGAACTGACGATTGTTTATGAAAATTGGATTCTACACACGATTTCATCTCAAATCAATCAAAAGTTTGAAAATCGTATCACAATTTTTCATAATCACAGTTTAACTTTTCATCATTGCAATCTCGTTTCTAATTAAAATATCAGTGTCAACTTGGGCCAAACAAATAAAATCGCAACAACTTTATGAACTTTGTATACGTAACACATATAAAAGCAAAATATCTAATTGCTCGCGACTAAACGCTGAAATGTCACTGTCGCAGGAACTGCAAAAGGGTTCCAGCATCTTTTAGTACAACGTCGATACAATTTCAAGAAAGCCTTTTATTCGCCGCATTGTATTACATTAAATCAAACGATGACGTAAGTACATGGATTTATTACATTAAAATAATTTCAAGGACAATAATAGTTAAAGATGAAATTTTTCATATTATATACGCTTTATGAACATTGCAAGTTAAACCCTATTTGCGCAGAATGGTGGTACAATGACACATAAACATAATTAACGGTTAACTAAATTATTATAAATTATTTCTTATAATTAGTAATAATTTATGTTTTTAAAAATTGTGAGACTATTTAATTGATATTATACATCCATTTATATAATATTTTTCCTTAACTTTGCCAAAGTATTATTATAACATACATAACCAACGTAACATTTTTGTATTACTGCAACTTGTATCCACAATATTGTAACAAAAACGTTTTAGCAATCAATGTTTTTAAAATGGTCTTTTACGTCCGTATAATATTACAGTAAGATCTAATTAAACTTTTAATATCGTCGTAGTATTACAGCGATTAGACATATAAACATCTATTAAAAATGCAAGAATAAGTATTATAATTAATATCATAAAATTTTAGTAAGTTTTTCATAATATGATACAATTAAATTTCTAAAGTATACCTAATGTATCTTGATTTCAATATTCCGTTTGAAAATTTTTGAATTTTATGACAGGTTGACATAATAATTTACTAATATCCTTTTACTAAATCTTCAAAAAAACATTGACTTCTTCGATAAAGCGTTCGTAAAATGTCATTCTTCTTTAAAAATTATTTGATAGTGTCTTGTATATAAAAAAAGAGGTACGAAAGGTCAATCGACATCGATTTGATTTCATCTAAGGAGTTAACGGTTTATACTTATGTTAGTATGAAATAATATGCGCTTATAAGGATGCTGTTTATACAAAAATATGCATTAGCGTTACCTCGTATAAAAATTATAACCACTGGAAATCTATCTATTTAACTATATCTCGTAAAAGTATTTCATCCATATTCTCAATTTCTTTCGTCGTTGTTTGTTCCTTACACTTGTTTAGAGTAAACATAATTGTATTTGAGATTATCTCTACCATTGTTAATCGCAGTATGACATCATGAATAAAATGTGTGAACCTAAAAAGTAAATAATTATTCCTGTAGAGTGCACGGAATTTAAAAGTGTTAAAACTTCGGTAGCGAGTGAAGGATCGATAAACAACGAAAAGGTTTGTAAGTATATGCTCGTTCTTGCTTCGTCTTACATATAGTCACAAAAGAGGCAAAACTATAGTCAGTTGTCATTGTACTGCTTTAAAACACATTTATGCATGATTTGCTTATTGTAGACATTGATTAACATGTGAGAGAAACCAATAAAAAATTGCCTTTAACGATCGAACTAGATCATAGGTGCTATTATCCCAGTCAGAAATAGTTTCTCAAAAAGATGTCGAAAATAAAAATGGAAAATTTTCGAAATTTCTGTTGATTTCGACAGATTTTTTATTCCAAATTTCTTTAATTTTTGAGTTAGAATTGAAATCTTGAATTGATCTCTTAAAACGATATTAAAAACTTGTACGATAGAACAACATTTAAATTTCATTGATTTAAGAATCGAAGTCGTTTCCATATTGATTCAAGTTAGAATTAAAGTCAAAGGTATCTTTCTTAATTTTTTACTTATTTATAGTAAAAGACAGTTAATGTTAGTTAGTGCTTGCGAAATAATTACTTCAGTTCTGTTAGTATATAACTACTTTGATGCCTATTTCCACTAATGTAGATTATTGTTAACCTCAATTCAACTTACTCTTCTTGTAAGAAAAAGATGAAGTGCAAGGTGAATCGATATTAAAGTTAATTAATTTGCGTTATTAGTATATATATATAGTACACACACAAACGGATGTTCTATTAGAGTAGGGGTACATAAAAGTACTCTGTTTCAGCATGGCTATCTAAAAATAACAAATGCAAGAATACTTTCAGAATTGAATTTTAAGGTTGACGTTGTGCTCTAAAGTCTTCAACACATTTACAAAAGTAACGTAATAACATTATAATGAATTAACTATGAAGTACAAATAAAAATAATTTCATTCAGCTGGTGTAGGACAATAAAATGAGATTCAACTATAATATTAGTTAAAGGGAATAACATTCCAGGAAGTTTAAAGTGCGTATTGTTAGAAAGTCTTTTCGAGGAATTATTTCTGACTGGGGTAATTCCATGTGAATTTATACGCTATGTATGTTATCTTTTAAACTGCGCACCAAACAATTTTTCGGTCTTGAAACGCAACCCGACAAAACCGTCGTAATAATATCACGATTTATATTGTAGTAGCAATTTAACAATTTTTGATGCCCCTTACGCATCTTAAATCGGAATTAATAATGTTGAGAGATAAATTAAAATCTGTAAATGAATTATTCTTATTGCGAAAAATGTTATCTCGGCCGGGAGCCGAAACCGGATTTCTTACATCCCGTGCGCGATCATAATAATCTAACTTTCCCAGTTAGATTATTATGATGGTTACATGTACCAGAAAAATGAAAACAAATAGCAATATAAACATTGATTAAGTAATTTTGAGGGTTAAGGTGTAGGTCAAGGTAACTAGGAAATTATTTGAGGCTGACTGTGTAAAGGGGAGATTTTACTACAGTTTTTTTAAGATTGACTTAAGTTCTTTCGAATACACAAACCTTGATTATCTTTAAAATATTTTAATTAATTTAAGTACTGAGACTGGAGAACGAAGCAATTACTCTAATTTTTATTATTCAATTAAATACACACTTAAATCTTGTTCCACAAAATACGCTTTTATAAGAATTTTCGACATTATGAAGTCCTTCATGTTTATGGAAATCCGATTTATTTTTAAACTCTTTATTAAACGTTCCATATTTGTGAGACGTACCTATATCATATTGGTCCTTATTATCCTTATACCCTTTCATCACTAGGATGCTCTTTATTCTTGTGCTTATTTAGGTCTCTGTTATGCCTACAAAACAACCGTTGCAATATTTATTATTTTTTATCAATTTATATAAGCATTTATGTTGAAGAACCAAACAATTAGTTTAACTTTTGATGCTTAATTAAATACTTACGTAAATCTTAACCCACAATATTTGCATTCAAAAAGTCCTTCATCGTCATGCATTCTTTTATGTTTAAGTAAATCCGTTTTTCTCTTATACTTTTTATGACACTGTCCGCATGTGTGTGTCACCCTTACATTGTCCTTATTTTTCTTGTAACTGTCATCATTTTTATGTCGTGCAGCCACGTGCCGAACTAAGGTTGATTTTTGTCTGTAAATGTGTGTGTGTGTGTGTGTGTGTGTGTGTGTGTGTGTGTGTGTGTGTGTGTGTGTGTGTGTGTGTGATCGTTAGAATATTTATTATTTTTTACCACTTAATTTAATCATTGATACTCAAGTGCTACGTAATTACCGTAACGACTTACGTTCTTCACTTATTATATTCTCACCTAAATCTTTTACTACAAGATACGCATTCGAAAGGTTCTTCGCCTGTATGAATTCTTTTATGTCTATCCAACCACGATTTAAACGAAAATTCTTTACCACATGCTTCGCATATGTATGGCATAATTAAATTATTTATGTCTCTCTTATTCTGATTCGAAGTTGTCGGGGTGTTTGAACTATTATCTGAATATTAAGAAAAGTTCGTATCATTAATAAAAACGGTAATACGAATCTCATAATATTTAAACATCCTATTCATAGAAATTAATGCATTATTTGCAAAAATAAGCAATCATTGAAATATAATAATTTGGTCAAACATTACCGTACCGGCATGATTAAAAAAACATTTTACACTGATATCTTCTTACACTGAGAAAAAGTGCTGTTGATATTTCATGAAGTTACAATATCGTAAATAATGATGCAACAAAATTTAAAATTTTAAACGTAATTTTGGTACTGCACGGCGCAAAATAAAAATTATGTACAAATACGGTTTACAGCTTCCGAAACATTGAATCGTCTTTCATACATTATTTGCTTTTTCTTCGACTTCCGTATGACCTTTTCACAGGTTTACTGAACGTTGAAGTAAAAAAGTTCTGTTTACTTCAACATCGAATAACTCAGAGAAAGAACAGTGATCAAAACTCGAAAGAGTTGCAATTTATAGGCCAAGATTAACTTTTTGAATGCTGTATACCGCATCAGTGCACAATTTTTAATTCGTGATGAGGAACTTCACAAGTTTCGTTAACAGTTTTGAAATCTATTGTACCACCCTTTATATCTACGTAATTTTATAAAGTATTATAGTAACATCGTTTTTAAAGTACCGATCTGAGAAAAAACAGATTTATAGCTTTAATGTGCTTTTGTAAAAATTTTGACAATATGATTATTGACAAAGTTATTTACATTGTAATTTGCCAATTTCTGGATAGTAAATTATGTAATGGTTTAATTTTGTTGAGCAATTTGTAATGCACAAATGTATTAATAATGGTATGAATGTTTATTAGGAGCTACATAAATCTTACCGCACTGTTGGTGTTCAGATTCTATTGTGTCGTTATTAGTTTCTTCATTTTGTTTCACCTTTTTCGAATCAATTCTCTGATCCATCCTGGATATATTTTTCTATTTATTGTAACGTTTCTATTTACTGTAACGTTTCTTTATATTATTATCGTAGTTTATATGTTCTGAATGTATGTAGACACTTTCACTTTTGTACTTTAACACCTAAAATCATAAAAAATGTAAAAATTTAATAATATCAAACTTTAATAAACTGACAGCTGTCACTAAAAGTTACAAGGAAGTAACAGAAAGCTGTGTCAGAGTTAGAATTTGTTATGAGATAAGAAAAATTTAAAATTAGAATGACACCTTTGACGTTGTATATTTGTCTGATTCTTTGATGATATAATTACTTTTATGCACTAGTTACAGTTTAAACGTATAGATCAAGACCTAAGAATACGGTTGAATTTGAAATAATTTGTTGACATATAAGCATGTCGAGATATTGGGAACGACTAACCCAAGGTCTTCATGTGTGTACCTATTATATCCGTACATATACATACGTGTATGTACATATGCATATGCGGCATTCTTATGAGCGACGACGAAATCGTTTAAATTTCATAAAGATGTTCTTCAAGAAAATTAAACCGGTATTGTCAGAAGTTGCATAAACATGAAATAACAAATGCTTTCCGATCAACGAATCGTACAACAAGCTCATCTGCAGTAAACTCATTTTGATAGTTTGAACCTATTTAAAAAATGGAATTATCATTACTCAATGTTTCCTTATTCGCGAAACTTTTCCGGTATATGATTCCACTGTACGTGAAGAATATATTTTATACTTATTGAATAATCGAATAATATACATTATACTTAATATACATTATACTTTAATTTATTAATAATATACTTGATACATATATTTTTTAGAAGAGTGACAATCTAGATTTATTATGGGAGATATTTATATGAAAGAATATCTACTGCAAATTCGTAATAAAACGACTTCAAACTGTTGTTAAAACGCAATTTTATGTTATGTTTATTATTACATTATAAAAAAATGAAACAAAATCTCTAAATTGCGCCAATTGTGAAAGGAATATATTTTCTTGCCACATATATAACATGTACCTTATTTCAAAAGGTAAAGATACAAACTTGGCCTTGCTAGATCTCAAAATATAATAACTGTATGTTACATAAAAGAAATAAATATAGTTTAATGTCTATATTTTTAAATTAAGAACTTTCTCCGACTGCAGTTGTGCTTAACCTAAAGTAAAAAGGAAAACAAATGCAAATCAATGATCATAAAATAAGATTCTTTTTTTTTTAATTAACCTTATCTATATTACTAATTATTATTATGAAAATGTGAGATATTGCATGTAAGTATAAAGACCATGGCTCACTAAAAACTTAAGGCAGTAAGCATAAGCAGTATGGAAATCAACGTTGTGGATTTGCTATTGCTTAAGTAATGGCTTTCGATCTCTACTGTGATTGGTTAATTCGCTTACTGCTTGCGTCTTACTGCCATATGTTTATTAAGCCGGTTTCACATTAGTTGCAAGCCGATCGCAAGTTTGTTACAACAGCCAATTTGAAGCGTTGATTTCAAAATACAAGCTTGAGATTGGCTGTCGCAACAAACTTGCGATCGGCTTGGAATTAATGTAGAACCAGCTTTAGGTGCCATAGTTTTATATCATATCATTTCGACGTTTCATACGATGTTTCATACGACATAAATCGTTAATATCCCCACCTTCGCCGCTGCCGACGGTCGGCTGGTCGAAAAAATAGCAGACTTACTTACTTTATACTCAATGATTTCTTAAAAACAAATACCGGAAGCCATATTCAGACAAATTTCATATTATTCCTCGTGATATCAAGTTTTATATCTCATTGTTTTAAAAAATTGTAAAGAATAACTTTAATAGTAAATAAAGAAACCAGTTTCGAATAAGCTTAGATAGGAACCCTATGTTAAACACTTCAACTTCCAAGTGGAATATCTTGATTTTAAAACCCGTCCTAGGTATTGAGTTTTAAAGTACATGTTCAGGACACTAAAACAAGCTTTTTCTATAAGTTTCAGAAAAATCTAAAGAAAATGGATTTTTCGGAGAAAATCCTTAACATAACTCACTCATATGTACTTAATTCTGAGTCCTTGATTTTTTATACATGTATTTATACTTATTCTATAATACAAAATCTCACAATCTCACGCTGTGCGTTTACTTGGCACAACACATTACATATACTGTGTCTCTTGATAGTCTGCATCTTAATACTGCATTTTCTTTCTTAAATCTTTTCATTATTTTTTTTATTCGGTTGTTATTTAATAACTATATCTTATTATTGTATATTTTGAGGTCTAGCATCGCCAAGTTTTTTGCACCTTTGCTTTTTGAAATAAAGTATATGTTATGTATGTGGCAAGATAATATATTTCTTTTACAATTAGCGCAATTTAAAGACTTCGTTTCACTTTTTGTATATAATAATATATAATGTAACAGTTTTGTGAGGCGAACATGCACTCTTAACGTCTTAACACTTCTTTTAAAAAGATAATTTCGTTGAGGTATCACGCATTTTGTAATATTAAATATCTCTTATAAATCTATATATATAATACTATTATTCAATGATGGGAAGTAACTCTTTACTTGTAACATTACAGTTAGAATTATTTTTTTGAGTAAGTGTAACTTAATTTCGTTACTTTCTATCCATCTGTAATTGTAACTTAACTTAGTTACATCATTTAAGTATAACTAGTAACTAATTTAATAGTTACTTTTATATGGTTATATTATATATTATATTTTAAATGTATTTATCATTTTTGTGTGCGGTAGTGTCCACTTGACGTTATAAATGCTTTGACACATCTAATTAATCTGAAGATAGAAATTTAATTAAAGTGATATAAAAATATAACTAGGGCGTAGAGCCAAATTAATTTAACGAATTATTTTAATTCATATATTACTACAACGTCAGACGTTTCGACTCCGATCGGGTCATTTTCAATGATACAATAATTTTACTTAAAATTAAATTAACATTATACAATCTTCATATTGTTGAAATTCATAGATTCGGTGTATAAAATTTGAACATTCGTATTTGTATGTGTTTTTTTCTTTGATCCTGATAAAAAGTATAAAAATTATAACGTTGTTTAAAAATTTAACTACTAAATGTCTTATTAACCCTGTCCAAATTATTAAAATCTAATACAAATATTAAAGTCATATATACCTTGTCAAAAATAAAATAAAAATTTTTTTGTAATCTGTCCATATGTAAATATCCTCTGCGTCAATTTATTATAAAATATATTTGGAGTAATAAAATAAGATAAGATACTTTGCAGCTAATTTAATTGTTATACTTTTTTAAATTGTAATTTGACTCTTATTCGCCCTATTTAACGTGTTAATTATTATGATATAACCAATAAGTAGATCTTTTGGAACCCCACAACTTTGGTCTGAACATATTTTCGATTGGAACTTATCCTGCGGAGATAAAAAGGGTGTACGGGTGGTCTAAGACACCCGGTATATTGAATATACTTATTGAATCCTACTACTACTACTACACTTAGACGGTCTTATTTTCAAAATTGATATATTTTTTTCGCATTGCAACCACTAGTTTTATATTTCAAATATAATCTCTAACGTACAATTCTAAATCTAATGCATTTTATTTCGTATAATACTATTATAGTAACATCTAGATTTTTTAAAGATTCTATAATTTTGTAATCAGCATTTAAGGTTTAAAAGGTGGAGTCATCTTATCGAGTATATACCAGTCATTCATACACTCTTATTGCAATCATTCATTATGCTGTACGGAACCATCCCTTGTCTTTCCATGTAATCCCATGATTATGCGCACTCATTGTCAGTCAGGAAGCGCAATAATTTTCGGATTTTGTGAAGAAGTTCTATGGCGCATGGAGCATGTAAAAATGTGCTTCCGTTGAATTCTCCCACATGTTGTCTTTCCTTCTCACGCGATTTAATTAAATAAATAATTATGATATAATGTAATGACTTTTTAATGACGCCATTTAAGAATAAAGTGATTCGAATGCAATTTTAATAACACTTTTTAATACAATAGTGTAAAATGAGTAGTCGAGAACGCTTTCTTAATTATCGAGCAATTATTTAAACAATTATTGAACAGATATCAACACTTTATTAAAACACGTCGTACTATTATCAAGCAACTATTATTGTTGTTCGATTCTTGATTGTAGGGAAAAGGAAATAACTTGTTCTATTTGGCGATATGGAAAAACAGGAACATTTAAGTCTCGAAGTTACGTGACAAAAGTAGAGATGTTCCGATATAATTGATATTTTGAAATATCGCATCACTTATCCTTTTGATATTTCCTTCGAAACTTTTAGTTTCCCTGTTGTGGCATATCGGATATGGAACCTAGATATCAATTGTTTCTATAAAAATTTTATTTCTAATATTCAACTGCATAAATACGTGTTGCTTGAAATTCTCATAAATTGTTGCATTTATAAAATTAGATAAATATACAATTTGGAAAGAGAGAGAGCGAAGATGCTGAGACTAATTTTCTCTTTCCCTTTCCCATTTGTAGGTTTCCTAAATTATTTATAATTTTGTTGATAAATAAGTGAATTCATTTACCTAGAAATTTTTTTATTTTTTTCTAACGGTTATCGAATCATTTTTATTACACATTAAAAATAAATATATAACAACTAAATTTAATAAAATACAGTAATAACAAAATAAATATATAATAAATAAAATGAATAAATATACACTAACAAAATATAATATTTACAAAAATAATGTAATATTCTTCGCAATATATTAAAAAATAAAATTAAATGTTTTAATGAATTTCTTTGCTCGTAAACCCTTTCTCTCCTTATTATTCGTTTGAGAATATAATATATTATACTAAAAATAAATAAAAACAAATCTTATTTTATACACGACGATGTTATAATTAATTTAAGTCGTCTGCCGCCGTCTGAACTCGTTCGATGTTAGAAAATAGAACAGTATTCTCTAATTTTTACAAGAAGAAGTGGAATCTTATAAAAAAGACTTTACAAAGGTAAAAGAGATACGCCAAGTACACATAAAGCGTATTAACTATACAACAAGCATTTCTATTGGTACATTGTAGAGTTCTATTGGTACATTGCGAAGTATATCATTACCAGGGTTGGGTAGTGCTCAATTAAAAAGTTAAAAGTTAAGTTAAAAAGTTAATTAATTTTAACTTAACTTAATTACATTTTAGAATCCGAACTTTTTAACTTTATTTAGTTACATTTTATCAGTAACTAATAACTTTTTATTATTGTTTTTTTAAAGTTAAATATCAGACACAATACGAGCCATACGAAACGAAAGATACGAATTCCGGCCGGCTTGCAGCATACGATCAGCGCCTTCGCGAATTTTTGCACAAAACTTCAAAACTCTTATTATAGGATCTGTACCTGCAAGTAGAGACTCTTTATTGTCCGCAAGCAGACACGAGTTTGCATCACTGATTCTAACTTGCAGGACTTGCAGCCTGCAGTAGCTTGTAGTCACTTGTAGTTTATTGCTGCTGCATTTATCGTATTCGGTTCTAATAATATAAGGCTAATTCTACAATGTGCTTTTTGTTTCCTGTTTCTTGTTGTTTGTCTCTTGCCTTCTTGATCAAAAAGCCAAGAGACAAACAAAGATAAACAGCAAGAAATAGGAAACAAAAAGCACATTGTAGAATTAGCCTAAGAATTTGAGGTTTTGTGCAAAAACGCAATGAATGTTGACATGGATAATAGAATATACATATATATATATATATTGTATTTATATAAAACAGTATACATATGTATATATATATATAAACAAAACATAAAATATATATATTATATTATTGTCACTTCCGTTATTAAGACTAAAACCTTGAAATTATGAAAAAAAAATTTTTAACTTTTAACTTTTCAAATAAAATTAAAGTTGAAGGACTCTTTATATGAAAATAATAATTAAAACGAAGTGAAGGACAATAAGAGTCAATTCGTAAGTAAACAAGAAAGCGATTATAACATTAAAAATATAATATGAATTTTAAAGAAAAAGAATACAATAAAATACTTAGGCCTGATTGCACCAACGTGATTTCGATTTTAAGCGAAACTTAAACTGTCTCTGTCTCTGTCTCCCTTTTGGCTTTAAAACGAGATAGATAGAGTTTTAAGTCTCGCTTAAAATCAAAAAATGTTGGTGCCTTAGCCGCTTTTGACAATATTAAAGAATATATAAGAATATCGGTCAATATATAATAATATAAAAAATCGCTCGATGTAATATGTCGTAACAAGTTTCGACTTCCTTTATTTTAATTAACTTTCGTATTGTAAACTGACAAATCGTTTTCGTTGGTGTGAGTTAGACATTTCTTTTTGAATTTCATTATTTTCACATTTTTTGATTTTGTTCTCATACCAAGTTACAGATACATTGTTTCTATATACGACTTTGCCATCTTGTATTGCCAATGTTGTGTAACGAAGAGAGAAATCGAGGAGTCAGTGAGAGATGTTTTGTTTTAATTATATTGGAACAAGAAATTTTTTGTTGAACGTCTGAAGAGAACTCAAACCAAGAGTCGAAACTTGTTACGACATATTACATCGAGCGATTTTTTTATATTATTATATATTGATCGATATTCTTATTTTTAATATTGTCAAAAGCGGCTAAGTATTTTATTGTATTCTTTTTCTTTAAAATTCATATTATATTTTTAATGTTATAATCGCTTTCTTGTTTACTTACGAATTGACTCTTATTGTCCTTCACCTCGTTTTAATTATTATTTAACTTTTCAATTACATTTTTTTATTAACTTAACTTTTAATTTAATTAATTTTATTATATCATACATTAACTTGTATCTTAAGAACTAAGTTAAATTTTCAAGGTTGTTAACTTTAATTTAACTTACAAGTTAAGTTAAAGTTAACTTAAGTTGTTAGTTAAAAAAAAAAGTAACTTACCCAACCCTGATCATTACACATATATAAAGATTTCGAAAACCAAATAAAAATATATTCAAAAATTCTTTTCAAAAAATAGATATATTGTCAGCTCAATTACACAACAATTAGATAAATAAAACGTTATCGTAATGTTTTGGAACAACCTTTTACGTGGAATTTACTAACTTTAATTACGTGATGCTATCATATAACTCTGTGACGTCACATTGTAAAAAATAAAATGTTAATTTTAGCTCAAAAAGATGTTGATTGGATTTTTTAGACGTTCAGAAATGTTAATTTTATCATTTGCATGCTCAGAAAATATACTTTAACGTTTTTGAGTTAAAATTATAACATATTCTATTTTTTCAGAGTACCCATTCAATAAGGATCCATCAGATATTAAAAAAGAACAAATAATGCTTACAGCGCCATAAGCACGAACATGGTATATACTTTTAAGATAGTACAAGAGCCATAATAATACTAAATACTTAATACTATCGTTCCATCGATTACAATACATTAACCTTCAATTTTCGCCACTGCACTGATAGAAAATTGTTGTCTGCACATATATACAGTGCGTTACAACGCCTGGGATTCGATTTTAGAAATCTATGATTTGTCCTTAGTTATTTTTACATTCATGACTGATACGTTGTTGCAACTGAGATTACGTCTATCGGCTATCAAAACACATTTTACTAACACTATGATATATTCATAATCGCTGATGTAACATCCGGTTGTATCAGTCGTGAATGTAAAAAAAACTGAGAAAGAAACGTAGACTTCTCAAATCAAACCCCAGGCATTAGTGCAACGCACGCACGGTACGTGACCGCAGGCACACGCGAAAGAAACGAAAACAGGACTCAGTATAACGCAATTTATCGCTATCTTCCATCGATTCACAAAATGGACTGACGATTGTTTATGAAAATTGGATCCTTCACACGATTTCATCTCAACTTAATCGAAAGTTTGAAAATCGTATGACAATTTTTCATAACCACAGTTTAACGTTTCATCATTGCAATCTCATTTCTAATTAAAATATCAATGTTAAATTGGGAAATACAAATAAAATCGCGACAACTTCATTAACTTTGTATATGTGACACATAGAAAAGCACAATGTCTAATTGCTCGCGTCTCAACACTGAAATGTCACTGTCGCAGTAACTGCAAAAGGGTTTCAGCGTCTTTTAGTACAATGTCGATCCAATTTCAAGAAAGTCATATAGCCTTTAATTCGCCGCATTGTATTACATTAAATCAAACGATGACGTAAATGCAAGGATTTATTACATTAAAATAATTTAAAAGAAAATAACAGTTAAAGCAGGAATTTTTCGTACTTTAAACGCTTTATCAACATTACAGGTTAAACGCTATAGGCGCAGAATGGTGGTACAATGACACATGAACATAATTAGTAGTTAAACTAAATTATTATAAATTATTTCTTATAATTAGTAGTAATTTATGTTTTTAAACACTGTGAGACTATTCAATATGGATGATATACATCTATTTATATAATACCTTTCCTCACCGCCAAAGTATTATTATAACATATAGTACGTGAAATTTTTGTATTACTGCAACTTGTATCCACAATACAGTAACAAAAACGTTTCAGCAATCAATGTTGTTAAAATATTTTTTAACGTCCGTATAATATTACAGTGAAATCAAATAAAACCTTGAATAATTATGTAGTATTACAGCGACTAATCGCTGTTTATTATATCTAAATATAAATTATATCTAAATTATATCTAAATTATATCTAAATATAATTATCCATTAATAGTGCAAGAATAAATACTAATATAATTATCTAATATCATAAAAGTTTAGAGAGTTTTTCCTTATATGATATAATTAAATTTCTAAAGTATACCTAATGTGTCCTGATTTCACAATTTCGTTTGAAAATGGTTGATTTTTATAACAGTTTGACATAATAATTTACAGATATTCTTTTACTAAATCTTCAAAAAAATATTGACTTTTTCGATAAAACGTTCGTAAAATGCTGTTCTTCTTGAAAAATTATTTGATAGTGTGTTCTAATTATATTTTTGATTATCTCTACGATTGTTAATCACGGTCAGTATGATATTGTTGATAAAATATATGTGAACCTAAAAAATAAATAATTATTCCTATAGAGTGCATGGAATTGAAATGTTAAAACTTCGGTAGCGAGTAAAGGATCGATAAACTACGAAAAGTTTTGTAAGTATATCTATGCTCTTCTTGCTTCGTCTTGCATAAAGTCACAAAAGAGGCAAAAGTATTGTCAATTGTCATCGTAGTGCTTTAAAACACATTTATGCACTATTTATATAATTGCTTATTGTAGACATTGTTTAAAATTTTGGGCTGTTGCAGAAATGCAAGCGTAGCGTCAGTACGGGTAGCCCGTCTCGCCGTCACCTACTGACTTTGTCATATTTGGTGCAGTTTTGTTTCGATTTTTCAATTGGTAGTCGTAAGTTGATTGACAACGAATTAAGTACCTACATTGTAAACTTTCACCCAAAGAAATTCTAGGCATCAGAAATGAAGGTCGGAATACTAAAGACGATACTACTTTAGGTCCATGACCAAAATGCAAAATATTTCCTTGCTTTTTTATGATTTTCAAAACGTAGCAAAAATGAGTATTATATATAATTATTATAAAACTTTTCCTCTTGATTTATCGATCTCCGACACACTCCAGACGTTATGAATTTTAAATTTCAAACGCCCTATTTATTAATCGCCCTTTTGGAAATTATTGTACAATTATAGATCATAGTATTATTAACATTTAAATTTTTAATCTTACAGGATCGTACATTTGAGAAAAACGAATAAGCAATTGACTTTAACGATCGAACTAAGTCATAGGTACTATTATCCTAGTGTCAGAAATAGTTCTTCAAAGAAAGATATCGAAGATAAAAATCAAAAATTTTCGAAATTTCTATTGATTTCGACAGATTTTTGACTCCCAAATTTAATTAATTTAAGTACTGAGATTGGAGAACGAAGCAATTACTCTAATTTTTATTATTCAATTAAATACTTATTATTCACTTTTATTATTCACTTAAATCTTATTGCACAAAATACGCTTTCATAAGAATTTTCGACATTATGAATTTCTTCATGTTTATGAAAATTCAATTTATTCTTAAACTCTTTATTAAACGTTCCATATTTGTGAGTCATACCTATATCATATTGGTCCTTATTATCCTTGTACCCTTTCATCACTAGGATGGTGTTTATTCTTGTGCCCAGTTAGGATTCTTTTATACCTACAAAACAATCGTAGCAATATTTATTATTTTTTATCAATTTATATAAGCATTTATGTTGAAGAACCAAACAATTAGTTTAACTTTTGATGCTTGAAACATATACCGCGCAAGGATGATGTCTTTTACCTCTGTGCTCCGAACGTATATGATAGCCCAATTACTACTTAGTATGGGAAATACTTTCACACATATTCTTTAGATACATAATAACATCAAAGTCATTTGAACTAGGATGCCGTGCATTCACATGTCTATCTAGGTAATGTTTATGTCTGCAAAACGACCGTTGTAATATTTATCATTATTTACCAATTTATTTAAGCATTTATGTTGAAGAACCAAACAATTAGTTTAACTTTTGTTGCTTAATTAAATACTTACGTAAATCTTAACTCACAATATTTGCATTCAAAAGGTCTTTCATTGTCATGCATTCTTTTATGTTTAAGTAAATCCGTTTTTCTCTTAAACTTTTTATGACACTGTCCGCATGTGTGTGTCACCCCTACATTATATAGGTCCTTATTTTTCTCGTAACTTTTATCATTTTTATGCAGTACAATCACGTGCGAATCTAAGGCTACTTTTAGACTGTAAATGATCGTTAGAATATTTATTATTTTTTACCAGTTAATTTAATCATTGATACTCAAGTGCTACGTAACTTACGTTCTTCACTGATATTCTCACCTAAAGCTTTTACCACAAGATACGCATTCGAAAGGTTTTTCGCCTGTATGAATTCTTTTATGTCTATCCAACCACGATTTAAACGAAAATTCTTTACCACATGTTTCGCATATGTATGGTATAATTAAATTATTTATGTCTCTCTTATTCTGATTCGAAGTTGTCGGGGTGTTTGAACTATTATCTGAATATTAAGAAAAGTTCGTATCATTAATAAAAACGGTAATACGAATCTCATAATATTTAAACATCCTATTCATAGAAATTAATGCATTATTTGCAAAAATAAGCAATCATTGAAATATAATAATTTGGTCAAACATTACCGTACCGGCATGATTAAAAAAACATTTTACACTGATATCTTCTTACACTGAGAAAAAGTGCTGTTGATATTTCATGAAGTTACAATATCGTAAATAATGATGCAACAAAATTTAAAATTTTAAACGTAATTTTGGTACTGCACGGCGCAAAATAAAAATTATGTACAAATACGGTTTACAGCTTCCGAAACATTGAATCGTCTTTCATACATTATTTGCTTTTTCTTCGACTTCCGTATGACCTTTTCACAGGTTTACTGAACGTTGAAGTAAAAAAGTTCTTTTTACTTCAACGTCGAATAACTCAGGGGAAGAACAGTGATCAAAACTCGAAAGAGTTGCAATTTATAGGCCAAGATTTACTTTTTGAATGCTGTATACCGCATCAGTGCACAATTTTTAATTCGTGATGAGGAACTTCACAAGTTTCGTTAACAGTTTTGAAATCTATTGCACCACCCTTTATATCTCAGTAATTTTATAAAGTATTATAGTAACATCGTTTTTAAAGTACCGATTTGAGAAAAAAACAGATTTATAGCTTTAATGTGCTTTTGTAAAAATTTTGACAATATTATTATTGACAAAGCTATTTACATTGAAATTTGCCCATTTCTGCATAGTAAATTATGTAATGCTTTAATTTTGTTGAGCAATTTGTAATGCACAAATGTATTAATAATGGTATGAATGTTTATTAGGAGCTACATAAATCTTACCGCACTGTTGGTGTTCAGATTCTATTGTGTCGTTATTAGTTTCTTCATTTTGTTTCACCTTTTTCGAATCAATTCTCTGATCCATCCTGGATATATTTTTCTATTTATTGTAACGTTTCTATTTACTGTAACGTTTCTTTATATTATTATCGTAGTTTATATGTTCTGAATGTATGTAGACACTTTCACTTTTGTACTTTAACACCTAAAATCATAAAAAATATAAAAATTTAATAATATCAAACTTTAATAAACTGACAGCTGTCACTAAAAGTTACAAGGAAGTAACAGAAAGCTGTGTCAGAGTTAGAATTTGTTATGAGATAAGAGAAATTTAAAATTAAAATGACACCTTTGACGTTGTATATTTGTCTGATTCTTTGATGATATAATTACTTTTATGCACTAGTTACAGTTTAAACGTATAGATCAAGACCTAAGAATACGGTTGAATTTGAAATAATTTGTTGACATATAAGCATGTCGAGATATTGGGAACGACTAATCCAAGGTCTTTTTGTGTGTACCTATTATATCCGTACGTGTATGTACATATGTATATGTATATGTATATGTGGCATTCTTATGAGACACGACAAAATCGTTTAAATTTCATAAAGATGTGCTTCCTGAAAATTAAACCGGTATTGTCAGAAGTTGCATAAACATGAAATAACAAATGCTTTCCGATCAACGAATTGTGCAACAAGCTCATCTGCAGTAAACTCATTTTGATGGTTTGAACCTATTTAAAAAATAAAATTATCATTACTCAATGTTTCCTTATTCGCGAAACTTTTCCGGTATATGATTCCACTGTACGTGAAGAATATATTTTATACTTATTGAATAATCGAATAATATACATTATACCTAAGGGATATGGACAGTGTGAAGATCTGAAAAATCGGAGGTTCTTTGGGAATTTTTTTTTTAAATATAATAAATTCAGGTAATTTTGTTTTATGTCGTCTTTATTGTGTCAATTCTGAGGTACGTAAAAAAATTTTTTTTGTCTCGATTACTTATATATAGGCTGCTGTAAAAAAGGGTAATATTGAACAGTTACTTTTGCCTCGTTGACAACAAATCAAAAAATCTACTCGACCAATTGACTTGGTGTAAATTGCATTTTGTTCAGAAAACTTACCTCTATCGCTGAACGTAGCCGTTTTTTAATTAATAAAAATTTCACAATTTTATTCAATTTTTTTGTAACAAAGGCTTTTTGTAAAAAAGGCCAAATTAAAAAAAAAGAATTCATATGTCCGCCATTTTGTTACTTTTTGCAATTTTGTGATTTCCCTACGTCCTGCTATAGAGGTAAGTTTTCTGAACAAAATGCAATTTACACCAAGTCAATAGGTCATACTGTTTTTCTCAATATCTCAAAGAATTCGCTGATATGACACATTATTTGACGCGTTCAAAAATTCGGAGCGTTCACGAACTTTTGGCCGGTAGTGTATATAAAAACAATAATTCATACAAGCTATCAGTTTTCAAAAAAAAATTCACGGGAAGAGCCTTTTTTTCGGCCGTCACTCTGGTGTTCCCACTTAAGGAACACTAAGAAAAATATGATGTGTCATCAGACTCAAATTGAAGGAATTTTTTACTAATTTTAATTCCAATAATATAAACTGTATATTTATCTTTCAAATTGCCCGTTTTTACTAAATACTAAAAAAAATGTATCTAAAAAAAAAATTTTTTTTTTAATTCTGTCTAAAAGCCTTAAAAATAGGAGAGGTCCGATTTGAAACTAGAAGTGCCAATTCTGACCGAAAAATGAATTTTTACATTTTCTATTATAGTTTCGACACAGATAAGAGATACGTCAAAACAAAAAGTAAAGGAAATTAAATAATCTTTCGAACGGCACCATTGGCTTTATTATCACACTTTATTTACGCTTTATAGAGAACAAAAACTGCAAATGAATCGATTTAGGCGACTCTGCCCTGTAATATACAATTTTTACTTATACGTTCCATTATATATTACCTATATATTTTATATTTTGAATTACTATATAATATGGTTTATATCTATTACATCTCATATTATGTAAAATAAAAGAAATAATAAATTTATTTTGTTTCTTCATTTAAATTCATTAATTTTTACCAATTTTTAATTTTTAATAATAATTATATGATACATATTTATCTAATAATTTTTTTATGTGATTTAATAATAGAAAGATACGAATGTAATAATAATAATATTTTTGTAATACAAATAGCCAAGAGAACATTCTTATCGACTACATAATACAATATATTGTATATATATTGAATATACTTATTGAACGTACTACTACTGCTACCATTAGACACTTTAAATTGATATATTTTTGGCGTTGCAACCGCCAGTTTTATATTTTAAATATATTCTGTAACGCACAATTCTAAATCTAATGCATTTTATGTCGTATAATACTAGTAACATCTAGATTTTTTAAAAATTCTATATTTTTGTAATCGGCATTTAGGATTTAAAAGGTGGAGTCATCTTATGGAGTATATACCAGTCATTCATACATTGTTATTGCAATCAGGCATCATGCTGTACGAAACCATCCAGTCTTTCCATGCAATCCATGATTATGAGTACTCAGTCAGGTAGCGCAATAATTTTCGGACTGTGTGAAGAAGTTCCATGGCGCATGGAGCATGTAAAAATGTGCTTCCGTTGAATTCTCCCTCATGTTGTCTTTCCTTCTCACGCGATTTAATTAAATAAATAATTATGATATAATGTAATGACTTTTTAATGACGCCATTTAAGAATAAAGTGATTCGAATGCAATGTTAATAACACTTTTTAATATATCTAATAGTGTAAAATGAATAGTCGAGAACGCTTTCTTAATTATCGAGCAATTATTTAAACAATTATTGAACAGATATCAACACTTTATTAAAACACGTCGTACTATTATCAAGCAACTATTATTGTTGTTGGATTCTTGATTGTAGGGAAAAGGAAATAACTTGTTCTATTTGGCGATATGGAAAAATAGGAATATTTAAGTCTTGAAGTTACGTGACAAAAGTAGAGATGTTCCGATATAATTGATATTTTGAAATATTGGATCATTTATCCTTTTGATATTTCCGTCGAAACTTTTAGTTTCCCTGTTGTAGCATATATCGGATATGGAACCTAGATATCAATTGTTTCTATAAAAACTTTATTTCTAATATTCTCAACTGCATAAATACGTGTTTTGCTGAAATTCTCATAAATTGTTGCATTTAAAATTAGATAAATATACAACTTGGAACGAGAGAGAGCGAAGATGCTGAGACTGATTTTCTCTCTCCCTTTCCCATTTGTAGGTTTCCTAAACTATTTATAATTTTGTAGATAAATAAGCGAATTTATTCATCTAGAAATTTTTTTATTTTTATCTAATAACGGTTATCGAATCATTTTTATTACACATTAAAAATAAATATATAACAACTAAATTTAATAAAATACAGTAATAAAAATATAATTTATAATTAAATTAAATTAATATCCGCTCAAATAAATTTCCAAATTAAACTTAATATACCTCCCAAGTCAAGAACAAATTGAGCTTATACTAGTTGTTAGAAATATATATAAATTTATTGTAATAATAATACCGGTATATACGGACAGTTTCGACTTCACAGAGTCCTCAACAGCCGCAACCGAATTCTTTAAAATTAATTTAGTATATTGCGAAGAATATCACAAGTTGGCGTTTCGTCCCGGCTTCCACTACTGGACTCATCAGTAAGGTAATGTAGTGGGAGCCTACCTTAGACGCCTGTTTTTTAGTTCTTTAGGTCTCCCCCGATAGTACTATCATAGCAACAGTACAATCGTAGAAGTCGTGTACCCCTGTGCACGGGGGGGGGAGGGGGTGAAAGTTACTTCGCGTGGAAAGTTCAACGTTTCTGAACAGGGAAAGGTGTAGAATAGTACTTCATATCATACATGATAGCATATGTTAAAACTATGATTGTTAATAACTTTTTAACGAAGGACGAGCGACAGCTAAAACCTGTTGAGAGTTACTCAGGGTCATGACCTTGACAACATATGTCAAGGTCAAAATTATTGGAGGGAGGTCCCCTGATTGGAGACATTTACTATTTTAAAACTATAATTGTTAATAATTTTTTAACGAAGGGCGAGCGACGGCTAGTTGTTAAGGCAAAGTTACTCAGAATCATGACTTTGATAACATATGTCAAGGTCAAGGTCATCGGTGCTGCCTCCCCTATTCTAAATAATTACCCAATATTCTAAATAATTCTCTAATTTTTACAAAAAGAAGTGGAATCTTATAAAAAAGACTTTACAAAGGTAAAAGAGATACGCCAAGTACCCATAAAGCGTATTAACTATACAACAAGCATGAGCTCTATACATTGCGAAGTATATCATTACACATATGTATATAAAGATTTCGAAAACCAAATAAAAATCTATTCAAAAATTCTTTTTAAAAAATAAATATATTGTCAGCACATTTACACAACAATTAGATGAATAAAACGTTAATCGTAATGTTTTGGAATAACCTTTTACGAGGAATTTACTAACATAATTACGTGATGCCATTATATAACACTGTGACGTCACATTGTAAAAAATGAAGTGTTAGTTTTAACACAAAAAGACGTCGTGTGGATTTTTTAAACATGCACAAATGTTGACATTAACACAAAAATATTCATTAATATCAATTCGACGTACCAACATGTCTTGTTATTCTTCTTTCAAATTTGGAAAGATTTTTAATGGAATTGACAATATTGTTTTTGACATAATTGAATTTCTCGCATTTTAACGATTAAATTCTTTTGGATTACAATATGACGAACTGAGTGATACAAATGAAATTTCTGAATTGGAAAGAAGACTAACATCATACGAAGGTTGGAAAGATCAAGTTTTACATAGAAAAATTATACCGAAATTTTTGTTCTATTATGAATAGTGATTAATATTGATGTACAATTGTACACTGAAGAAGGCTCTGTGAAGCTGAAACGTTTGAAGTTTTACCAATGTGTGTGTGTGTGTATTATACAATTTTATTTTATAGATTAAATTAGATCTTAGTATTGATTGTATAAATTGCTTTAATTATTTATTTCAACCTTTTTGTGCTCGTGTCGGTCGTTTAATTAATATTTGTTTTTTATAAAAATAGTAATTTTAACATTTACATGTCTCAGAAAATATATTCAACGTCTTTCAGTCAAAATTAACATTCTATTTTTTACAGAGTACCCTTTCAATAAGGGTCCATCAGATATTAAAAAAGCACAAATAATGCTTACAGCGCCATAAGCACGAATACGGTAAATACTTTTAAGATAGTACAATAACAATAATATCACTTAATTCATTCATTGATTCGATTACAATGTCGCTTCACCTTCAAATTCCGCCACTGATAGAAAATTACTGTCTGCACATATACAGTGCGTTGCAATGCTTGGGGTTCGATTTTAGAAGTCTATTTTTCCTTCTCAGTTATCTTTACATTCACATAGGACTTTCTTGAAATTGAATCGACATTATACTAAAAGACGCTGAAACCCTTGTGCAGTTACTGCGACAGTGACATTTCAGTGTTGAGACGCGAGCAATTAGACATTGTGCTTTTATATATGTCACGTATACAAAGTTCATGAAATTGTCGCGATTTCATTTGTATGGCCCAAGTTAACATTGATATTTTAATTAGAAACGAGATTGTAATGATAAATCGTTAAAATGTGATTATGAAAAATTGTCATACGATTTTCAAACTTTCGATTAAGTTGAAATGAAATCGTGTGAAGGATCCAATTTTCATAAGCAATCGTCAGTCCATTTTGTGAATCGATGGAAGATAGCGACAAATTGCGTCAAACTGAGTCCTGTTCTCGTTTCTTTCGCGAGTGCCTGCGATCACGTATTGTGCGTTGCACGAACGCCTGGAGTTTGATTTGAGAAGTTTTATATTTGATTCTTAGTTTTTTTTATATTCACGACTGATACGACCGAATATTACATCAACAATTACGAATATATCGTGGTGTTAATAAATTGTGTTTTGATAGCCGGTCAACGTAATTTCAGTTTTAATTGGTAAATTTTCTGTGAATGTAAAAGCAATTATATTTCTTTAAAACTACATTTTATTTGATATATTAAAGGCTTTGATCTCCGACTCCTTTCATTTAAGTTTTGGAATATTTCAGAAATTTCACTGATCAAAATTACTTAACCCTACGATATGTTCATGATCGCTGATGTAACATCGTATCCTATAGCCTTTAATTCGCCGCATTATATTACATAAAATCAAACAATGACGTAAATGCAAGGATTAATTACACACACACACACACACACACACACACACACACACACACACACACACACACACACACACACACACACACACACACATACATATTAATATAATAATAATTTAAAAGAAAATAATAATTAAAGCAGGAGTTTTTCCTACTTTAAACGCTTTATCAACATTACAAGTTAAACTCTATAGACGCAGAATAGTGGTACAATGATACATAAACATAATTAACAGTTAAACAAAATTATTATAAATTATTTCTTATAATTAGTAATAATTTATGTTTTTAAAAACTGTGAGACTGTTTAATGGATGTTATACATCCATTTGTATAATCTTTCCTTAACATCGCCAAAGTATTATTAAAACATATATTATCAACGTAACATTTTTGTATTACTGCAATATGTATCCACAAGACAGTAACAAAAACGTTTTAGCAATCAATGTATGTAAAATAGTTTTTAACGTCCATATATTTTATAGTAAATTCATATAAAGCCGTGAATAATAATATAGTATTACAGCGATTAGACATATGTATAATCATCCATTAATAGTGCAAGAATAAATACTATTATAATTAATATCATGAAATTTTAGTGAGTTTTTCCTAACATGATACAATTAAATTTCTAAGTATGCCTAATGCATCGTGATTTCACTATTCCGTTTGAAAATGGTTGATTTTTATAACAGGTTGACATAATAATTTACTGATATCCTTTTAATAAATCTTCAAAAAAATATTGACTTCTTCTTTATCTTTCGAAAGCGTTTGTAAAATGCCGTCCTTCTTTAAAAATTAGTTGATAGTGTTTCCTATATAAAAAAAGAGGTTTGAAAGATCAATTTGATTACGACTAATTGTAAGCTGTTAATGGTTACTTATGTTATGTAGTATGAAGAAATATGCGCTTATTTGATGCTATTTATATAACAATATGAATTAGAGTTATCTCTTAATAAATTATAACCATTGGAAATCTACCTATTTAACTATAACTTGTAAAAGTATTGCATCCACATTGTCAACTTCATTCGTCGTTGTTTGATCATTAAACTGGTTTAGAGTAAATATAATAGTATTTGAGATGGTATTATGCATAAAATGTGTGAACCTAAAAAATAAATAATTATTCTTACAGAGTGCATGGAATTTAAATGTTAAAACTTCGGTAGCGAATAAAGGATCGATAAACTACGAAAAGTTTTGTAAGTATATTCTCGTTCTTGCTTCGTTTTGCATAAAGTCACAAAAGAGGCAAACTATAATCAGTTGTCATTGTACTGTTTTAAAACACATTTAAGCACGATTTATACATTTGCTTATTGTAGACATTGTTTAATATTTAGGGCTGTTGCAGAAAGGCAAGCATAGCGTCAGTACGGGCAGTCCATCTCGCCGCCAGATACTGACATTTTGATATTTGTACTGCAGCTTTTATTCGACCTTTCAATTGTTATCGTAAGTTAATTGACAACGAAAAAACTTCCTACATTAAAAATCATCATTCAAAGAAATCCTAGGCATCTAAAATGATGGTCGGAATACTCAAGGCAATATACCTTCAAGTCCATAAACAAAATGCAAATCATTTTCTTCCCTTTTTATGATTTTCTCCAAAATGCAGTAAAAGCGAGTATTATATATTTTTATAAAACCTGTTCTCTTGATTTATCGATCCTCTACACACTCCAGACATTGGAAAAATAATAATTTTATAGCAAATACCTTGAAATGACGTTGTCCTTTATCTGTGTGTCCCGAATCTATATGATAAACTATATATACCATTTAGTATGGAAACTCTTTTAACATTCTTTTGATTCGTAATGTCATTAATAAATTAAATAAATTCGCATTTTGTGCTTTGTTAGTATTCAGAGAAGTCTATAAAGCTATTACCGTAGCAATATTTACTGTTTGTTATTGTATAATAACTTCATTTAAGTGGACAGGACGAATTATCAAGTAATTTTTTTATTCTTGTTATTCAATGAAGTACCCCACCTAAACAACTCTCATAATAATCAGGCTGTTCATCTTTATGAGTTCTCTCATGAACGTGCATATCTCCTTTATCCGTAAACTCTTTACTGCACGTTCCGCGTTGGTAACATTTCTCATCAGTATATAGATCCTCATTAGATTTGTATCGTTCACCATTGCAGTGATTTGCCTCCACGTGGCTATTTAGACTTTCTTATTGACTGTAAAATGATCGTTGCAATATTTATTATTTTTTACTGATTAATTTAAGCACTGAGATTAGAGAACGTCTTTTTTCACAGGTTTATACAACGTTAAAGTAAAAAGTTCATTTTACGTCGAATAACTCAAAGAAAGAACAGAGTTCAGAACTCGAAAGAGAGGTAATTTATTATAGTTTAATATTTTCTTTTTGAATGCTGTATACCGTATTAGTGCACAATTTTTAATTCGCGATGGAGAACTTCGAAAGTTTCATTAACAACTTTGAAATCTATTGCACCATTTTTTATATCTACGTAATTTTATAAAGTATTAGTAATGTCGAGTTTTCGAAGTACCGAATTGAAAACAAAAAAACAGATTTAAAGCCTAAATGTGCTTTTGCAAAATTTCAACAATATGACTTTTGACAAAGTTATTTTACATCGAAATTTGCCCATTTCTGCATGGTGGATCATGTAATGCTTTAATTTTGTTGAGCAATTTGTAATATACGAAGGTATTAATAATGATATAAATGTTTATTAGGAGCTATATAAATCTTACCGGACAGTTGATGCACTATTGTATCGATATTCGTTTCTTCATTTTGATTCACCTTTTCAGAATCAATTCTCAGATCCGTCCTGGATATATTTATCAATTTACTTTACTATAACGTTCCGTTATATTAATATCGTAGTTTAGACGTTCTGAATATATGTAGACACTTTACTTTCGTACTTTTGCACCTAAAATCGTAAAAAATGTAAAAATTTAATAATATCAAATTTTGATAAACTGACAGCTAGCACTAAAAGTTATAAGGAAGTAACAGATAGCTGTGTCAAAATTAGAATTTGTTATAGAAAGTAAGAGAAATTTAATATTAGAATGACACCTTTGACGTTAGGTAAATGTTAGCTTCTTTGATGATATAATTACTTTTATGTCTCTTACAGCTTAAGCGTGTAGATCGAGGACTTAGAGTACGGTTGAATTTCAAATAATTTGTTTTCATATAAGCATGTCGAGATCTTGGGAACGACTAATCCAAGGTCTTCATGTGTGTACCTTTTGTATGTTTCCATATACATACGTGTTACATACGTATATGAGGTATTCTAATGAGACACGACGAAATCGTTTAAATTTCACAAAGATGAAAATAAAACCCATATTGTTAAAAGTTGTATAATCATTAAATAACAAATGCCTTCCAATCAACGATCGTGCAACAATCATCTATAAACTCATTTTCATGGTTAAAACTAATTTAATGAATGAAATTACTATTACTCAAAATTTCCATATTCGCGAAAATTTTCCGGTATATGACTCCAGTGTACGTGAAGAATATATATTTTATTCTTATTGATTGAACAAATAATATACATTATACTTAATATGTTATACCTTAATAATAATATACTTGATACATATATTTTTTAGAACAGTTACAATCTAGATTTATGGGAGATCTTTATATGAAAAAATACAGCAAATTCGAAATATAATAGAAATGTTTATTATAAACGTTTATATATAATGACTTCAAACAGTTGTTAAAACAATTTGACGTTATAATATATCTCAACGAATTACATTTTTAAAAAAGGGAATAATAGCGCCAAGTGTGCGAGTTTGCCACACAAAAAAAAATAATTATATATGTTATTACAGTATACAAAAAATGAAACAAAATCTCTGAGTTGTGCCAATTGTGAAAGGAATATATTTTCTTGACACGTGTATAACATGTACTTTATTTCAAAAGGTAAAGGTTCCAAACTAGGCGCTGATAGATCTCAAAATATAATGAGTGTATATTACATAAAAAAAGTAAATGTAGTTTAATGTCTATTTTTAAATTAAGGACGTTCTCCAACTGCAGTTGTGCTCAACTTAAAGTAAAGAAAAAACAAATACAAATCAATCATCATGAAATAAAATCCTTTGTTTTCAAATTACTCTTATTTATATATCTAATCATAATTATCAGAATGTGTGTGTGCGCGCGCGCGCGCGCGAGAGAGAGAGAGAGAGAGAGAGAGAGAGAGAGAGAGAGAGAGAG